>NW_008331793.1:239476-240181 GCF_000622305.1 Nannospalax galili
TAATCTTTGGTTATACTTCCCTTTTGGGTGTTTAAGGACATACAATTGGACCAGATGAACTGATTTGTTTTTACTCTTGAGGTCGTTGGAAGATCTGTTCCTCAGGGGTACCATGGGTTTTGGAGGAGCCCCTGGCTCCTTTCTTTTACCAGTTCCATCTATGTGAAGATAAGTCAAAGGTCCTGCTAGACCATTGTTGGCTTCTCTTGGAAGCATGGAGGAAATGATTCCTCCATGTTGACCCTCCTCTTTATAGACTGGACACTGGTTCAAGTCCATCTGGTGGGGTCTCCTTGGCTTCCTTGATCAAGAGGTCAGATGACCCACCACCATTACAGGACATTTTGTGAGATGTTCATAGTCCCTGGGAACTAATCGACCTAGGAGGGCAAGGAGCAAAAAGTGTCCTTTGTATCCCTCTGACCCAATTAGTATAGATCTCAAGGTATGTCTGTTAAACATCCGAAAATGTTAGTTCCACCATTCTGGCATTTTTAATTACTGTGTGTCCTGCAAATAATTCTTGGGTAATGACCAATTGGTCTCAAATAAACCTTATCTAGAGATATATTTCTTGATCTGTTATGTATAATTTGTCAGTAGATTGTAGGAATAATATGGTTCCCTCTGGTTTTTGTGACTGACTAGGCATTGTTTCTCTCTTATATTGTCTCACCCCTCTATCATGGTTTTCCCACTTAAGGT
>NW_008331793.1:241233-241620 GCF_000622305.1 Nannospalax galili
TTCTCCCATTCTGTGGGTTTTCTGTTTGCTTCCTTGGTTGTCTCCTTTGATGTACAGAAACTTTTTAGTTTAATGAGGTTACACTTGTCAATTCTTGCCCTTGTTTCCTGGGCTATTGGTGTGTGGTTTAGGAAGTCCTTTCCTACACCTATATCTTGTAGGTTTTTCCCAACATTTTCTTCTAAGAGTTTCAGAGTTTCAGGTTTTACATTGGGGTCTTTGAGCCATTTGGAATTGACTTTTATGCAGGGTGAAAGATAGGGGTTTAGTTTCATTCTTCTGCAAGTGGAGATCCAGTTTTGCCAGCACCATTTGCTAAACATGCTGTCTTTCCTCCAGTTAATGTTCTTGGCCCCTTTGTCAAATATCAGGTGGCTAAAATTGCAA
>NW_008331793.1:242196-242487 GCF_000622305.1 Nannospalax galili
AAGAGAAGTGGGGATAGTGGACAGCCTTGTCTGGTTCCTGATTTCAATGGGAATGCATCCTGTTTTTCTCCATTTTGAATGATGTTGGCTGTGGCTTTCTTATATATGGCCTAATTATGATGAGGTATGTTCCCTCCAGTCTAATTCTCTCTAGAACTTTAAACATAAAACCATGTTGAATTTTGTCAAAGGCCTTCTCTGCATCTATTGAAATGACCATGTGGTTCTTGTCATTGAGCCAATTTATATGATTTATGATGTTTATTGACTTATGTATATTGAACCATCCCT
>NW_008331793.1:243955-251201 GCF_000622305.1 Nannospalax galili
CAAGTTTGGTCTTTTTATGGTATCACTCAATTCCTGCATATTCCATTCTTGTGATTTCTTAAATTTTTCATAATCTTTGCTTGAGTGGTCCAGTTTGTCCATTTTGTCTTCCCGTCTTGATACTCTGTTTTCCGTTTCGTTCATCCTATTGGTGAGGCTTCCTCCTGTTGTTTCTAATTGGCTTATGGAGTGTTTCACTTCGTTCTTTATTTCAGCCTGAGTATTCTTCAATATTTCTAGCTCTTTTCTGAATTCATTCAGAAGTTTATCCCTATCTTCCTTCAGCTCTATGATTACCTTGTTTGTGTGTTCTTTAAATTCACTGAAATCTTTTATCATGTATATAATTGTTCTTTTGAGTTCCATGTCCTGCATTATCTCTTTGGGGTTCTCATTGTACTCCTCTAGAAGACTATTGGTATTTGGTGGGGATATGTTAATTTGGTTTTTCATGTTATTATTTTTTCTCTGTGATTTTGAGAGGTGAATTTCTTTTGTAGTTTCTGATTCTTGTGTGAGATTCAAGCCTTCAAGTTTAGGTCTGCTTCTTTTAGTGAACTTTGAATTCCAATGTGGATCAGAAGTTTTCAGACTTTCTCCTTAAGTCTGGAATCTTCTAAGAATGCTTTTGGCCTCAGGAACTTGGGTGTTGGACTGACCTGAGATCACAAATAATGTAAAAATCACAAATAATGATATCATATGGGGGCGAAAAGTACAGATAGAATTAGATGACAATTTCTTTAGATTCCCTAGGAACAGACAATTAGTATTTCTACTTAGTGTTTTCCTAATAATATTTATGTCACAATCATAGCCATGTCAGTCCTGAGCCAGACTTACAGTGTCCCTTGGAGTTGGTCTTGGCATCAATATGATGTCTCCATACTGGTGTTCTGTAGCTATTTTATATTCTCAATAGTATTCAAAATAAGGTTGTGTGAGATTGGGGCAAAAAGATGGCTCAGCTGTAATATGAGGCATTGAAAGTTGTTCAAAGTTTTTCATTATAGTACAATAATAATCCTTCACATGAGGATATTTAGCTATTTTAAAAACTAATTAAGCTCTTACAGTATAATATCTAAAATATGGGGTTGGATAGGCTTGTCATCCTAAAGAACCAGCAACAGCTGAATGTCTGAACCCCTACCTGATCAGTCAGCCTCAACTGCATGAAAGGGTGGGTCTAAGGACAGACACAGAGGAAGCCAGGGAGGTGGCAGGAAGTTGCCATCCTGGCTGGTGCTCTGGTGAACAAGGGCCTCTTAAAGTCAGCCAAGATGTAGGGGAAAGAACCCACAGACAACGTCATGCCTTTGTAAGTCATTCCCTCCTGGATAGCATAAGCTTTGTTGCTAAGGTCAAATAAATATCTTTATTCTACAAACTGTAGCTTAGAGGGACATTGGATCAGTTTTGTCGGTCAGTGGTAAGGACAACCAACATGAGGCCTGGAAGCCAAGAAAGATGTAGTGGACCTCACAGAGGGCCAGAGAGCCAAGAGAGTGTTCTGCCTCCTAGGGAGAGCATTTGGTTTTATATATGGTTCAAATGAGATTCAACTTGGGTCACAATTTTTCCAAATTGATTAACTCCCAGAATTGACAGTTTGAAGCTGTTTATAGCCTCTATCCTAGGAATCAAGAGCTTGCCCACATTTCAGTCATGGTGGCTGTCTTGATCAGTAGCTGAGTCTCAGGTTTAACTTTCAGGAAGTCCACCAAATGCTGGATGATTTTATTTTTTATAACAGTATAGCATTAAACTACTACTTTTTAATCTATGATCATTGTTTAAAACATAAACTTGTATTTCAAAAAGAAAAAATTCTAAAAAGACATCAATAAAACTAAATATACACATGTGTTAAATAACAGGGTTGTTTTAGACAAATAAAATATTTTTTTAAATTTTCTGGCAGTATAAAGAGATTAAAGTCATTTAGTCCATTTAACTCAAAGTCATTTAGTCCATTTAACTCAAAGAATCCAGGAACCTAATTAAACTATTAGACTTCTTTCCTATAGCTTAGACATGTTAGGACATTGAAGAATGTCATGTCTTTATAGCCTGACTTTTATTTCTATTTATTTAGACTATTCTGATAATCTGCCTGAACAAACTCATTGGAACTGAGTGGTCAGACCTAGAAATTACACTGGATTCATTGGGAACTAACTGTTTTAACATATCTTTGGATGTCATATCTCATCACAAGCAATATTTTGTAATGTCTGTAAAAGACGATGCATTTCTTGATAATACAATTTGACTAAAACAGAATTGTGTATTTTGATGGGCTGGAAGATGATATTTGAAAATCAGTCTGTTGTACAGTTATCTATGCAGCAATATCCAACTTCTAACCTATATAATAACAAGGAAAATTCCTCTCAATCTCAGTGTTTTCAACAAAGAAGAAGAAAAGTTGATTGTTTTGATATTTTCTCAGTGGAGTATCTTGTTCACCTTTCAGATCCTTGAGACTCACAACTTTAAATTGAAACTTCCAATTGAAAAGTACTTTAAACTTTGCTTAGAAACATAAATTATTCATTCTTCAATTGAGATGAAGTTATCTGCATGGATTTCATGCCTACTTTACAATGGGTTCTGACAAACAGAACATAAGTAAATTTCAGCAGAGAGTTTTTTCATGGCAAGGTCTAAATAAAATGAAATAAAATGGAATTCTCTTAATTATATCTTCATTTCTCATAATTATGCATTCCACTTTATTTGGATAATTATTTATTTTTTAAATTTGTTTTTATTGAATTTTTCATTTATTTCATACAGAACATCTCAACCAGTCTTAATCATCTTTATTCCCCCTTCCTCACCGGCACCCTCCCATAGCTCCCCGACACTGGTTTTCTTACATTCTGTCATTTGTGTTAAGGCCTATTGTGTCAAGGTAGTGTCCACAGACATTCCTCAGTGCAGGCTCATCTACTGAGGTCTAGTCAGCTTATCTAGAGTTCCTCACTTTAGAAAGATCAGCTCTTCCTCGCCTAGCAGTAATCAGTTGATAATATTTCTTCAGCTAATACTGGAGTCTTCTGTCCATTTCCCCACTTCTGTGCTGGTTTTTTGTCTGCATGAGTTTGCATGGGACTTGTGTACACTGACACCATTGCTGTATGTTCATATGAGCAAGGTTCCAGGAGCTTGTAGGACTCGATTTGCATATAGTCATGCATCTCTCCCCTGGCTCTTACAATCATCCTGCTCCCTCTTCCACAATGCTCCCTGAGCCCTGGTTGGGTAAAGTTTAACATAGGAGTCCCATCTAAGAACCAGTGTTCTGCAGATGATTAATCTCTGTGCTTTGGCCATTTGTGTCCTTTTGTGTTCTTGGTCCTCTCTTGCATGATAGAGCTTCATTAATGAGAATTCATAGATTCATTAGTGTCCTCTTTACCCCTTCTTCTATGTTCCATGAGCCTAAGGTGTAGAGGTTTCATTTCAGATTTGTCACTTAGGACTGGGATATTCATAGACAATGTTTGTGTTATTTATTAATTGTCTGGTGCAAAAGAAGCATCTTTAATGTGTGGTGACTGTGATATTTGTCTGTAAATATAAGGACATGTATTTTGCATATAAAAAGAACGTACATTAGTCTTGGGATGTGGCAGTTTTGGGGTTTTCTCTAAGATCTATGACATCTCCAGCCATGTGTATTCAGTTATGTTTACAGTAGCACATTGGAGTTTCTTCCCATTGAGTAGGATTTTATTTCAATTATTGGTTTCCCCAAAGATAAAAGTGACATTACTGCACCTATGTCATAGGCTATGCTGGTCATTGATGTGGTTATTTGGTGTTGAAGCTGGTGTTGGACCATTAATTGATGTTTTCCTTTGGCACATTCATATTGTACTCCAAAGATATGAGAGCTAGGCTTCATGGGAAACAGCCTCCAGGTCTGTTCCAGGTATATTGCTCAAAATTCTGTGTCTGGAGTATATTCTGCCCTCAACAGTAGGGTCTTATCTTCAATTTCTGTGAGGCAATCTAGGGCTCTGGCAATACCCTGTGTATTGTTGATCTCTTGAACTACCCTAGCCAACAACTCAAAGGAAGGTTTCCCCTGTCTGGCACTGTTTCCTGTTATGTAGCCTTTAGCTATACACTTGGACACATGTAGAGATATTGTATGTATAATTTGTTCTTAGATGTTGGACTATTATGATTCCCTCTGTTTTTTGAAAACTAGCTAGACATTATTTATCTCTCCCCTCTGTCCCCCATTCTAACCCTTCTACCATGGCTTTCCCATCTAAAGGGTCCCCATTTTCCCCACTTCTTCCTTGATAATACCGGTCTCCTAAGGTCCCTCCTTTCTTGAGCTCCATTTTTCCCTTTATCCCCAAGGTTCCTTGTGTAACCCCCCCTCTCATTTCATACCTGCATTTTTATCCATTTCTCCCTTAGTAACACCTGCCTCCTACTGTACTCTCTCCGGTTCTTTCTTTCCCTTTACCTCCCTGTTTTCTTTTAATTATCCTGGTTCCTGCAGTTATATCTGTGTATGTACTCACATATAAGGACTTGGTGCTAGGATCTACATATGAGGGAGAATATATGTCATTCATTTTTCTGAGTCTGTTACTTCACTTAGTATAACAGTTTTTAGTTCCATCCATTTACCATAAAATTTTATAAGTAGAACTCCATTGTGTAAATGTCCCACATTTTAATTATCCACTTGTCAGTTGAGGGACACTTAAATTGCTCCATCTCTTAGCAGGGAAGAATTATGGTCTCCAGAATCACAGAAATGTTGGGGGTGGGACTATTAGAATAATTATTGTCTTGATTTTTAATGTAAGATTCAAAGTGCTCAAAATCAAAGATCAGTTATACAATGTTAAGTATTAAAGATTAATCTTAGTGAAGAATATTATAAATTTTAAGCGAGGAGATTGTGTTTAACACTCTAAAGAATGTTTATGGTGTTTTTACTCTTCTATATTTATTGTCCAACAGTTTAAGTGCAAATGATTCTAGGTTTGCCTTTCCTCTCAGAAATGGAGACATGTGGGAAACAGAGAGTCCCAAGTCTGCTTTGTTATAAGCTTAGGTAGTTATGGAGAATTTTAGTCTCCTTGGGCTAACCCTCTGTCACAGATTTTTTTTTATTAACAAGACAAACAATTGATGATCCTACCTAGTTGCAAAGCCTAGGAACCACTACCAAGAGCAGCCTAGTATATTACCTTTATTGGCACAATAGTAGCAATTTTATCTTAGGGGTAATCAACAGCTATGTAACTGGACTTAAGGCCAACTCAGTAGGAAAGAATTCATGAGTGGTATTGTACATATAGCCAAGTACACATAGATAAAGCAATCACCAACCCTAAAGAACCCACTTCTTTTGGTTTCCTAGACCAAAATAATCTTACTTTATTCTAAATACATAAACTTATATTCACAGAGAATACTGTACCTCTTATTGTTCATCAAATAAATTTTTGTGAGACAGATGTAGATTATTATACAGTTCAAAAACTGGCTACATGCAGAGAAGATGGGGTGCCCAATCCTAAGTTGCAGATCTACAATGCAAATACTACACCTAAGGCTCAGAGAATATCTTGGAAGAGGGGGAAGAAGTTAAGAGTGAGAGGGAAAATACACTTGCCACTGGTTAATGAATTCTAGACATGATAGAGAAACCACACCAATGGAATTTCTACCACATAGTAATCTAAGGACGCCTACATAATGGCAAAACCAATTGACGTACCCTGTTGGGCAGGGGAAGTTTCATGAAATCCATTTCAAGTTGAAGAACTACAGGCAGCCAATGGATGCAGAGGGAGGGAGAAACAGTTTTCTCCATGGTCTATCTCTTTGACAGTTTATGTGGTCCCAAGTGGGTAGCCCAAACACAGGTACACATGAACATCACTAAACAGACTCAGTGCACTACAAATGCGTGCATGTATATGTAACAATAATAATCAAATAAAAGGTTGAGAGGGAGTGGAGGGCATAGAGAAGTTATAGAGTAACTGGGAGCGATGGAAAGAATTCAATGAGAATAGTCATATAGGAACTTCTCAAAAATAAGAATTTTAAATATTAATATATCAAAAAATCAAAAAGAAATACCACTGTTTTGGCTTGGTGTGGGTTTTGTACTTGCATTTTCTGAAGGGTTTTCACGGAAATAGATGATTGTGCCCTGATCTCAGATTTAATGTTGTTCTCACTAAAGAAATATGACAATTTTACCAAATATTCTCAAATTATTCCAACAGTATTTTCTTTTGTTCTTTTCATGTGTTTTTCAAAAATCATTAAAAATTATTTGTAATAGGTTAATTTTCTGTATTTCAATTCTCCATAGAACTCTGAGACCAAATTAATTAAAGTGTATAATATTGTATGTGTGTATGTTTGCATGTGTGTGTGTGTTTGTGTGTGCTTAGTTAGCTTTTTGTTGGTTCGCATGCTGTTTGCTTGCTTTGATTTTGAATTTCAGTCTGCTTAAGCATCCTTGGCTCATCTACAACTCTCCACTGCCCTTGACTGCCTCCCAGGACTTGAAGGTAAGACCCTATTGCTAAAGATAGGGCATACTTCAGACACAGAAATATGGAGAATTGGAGCTGGAATTGACCTGGAAGCCTCCTCCCTTAAGACTAGCGCTCATAGTCTAAATGACACTATGAAAGCTACTAAGGGAGAAAATTCAATTGATTGTCGAACCCCAGTGTAAGTCCTAATATCTACAATAATGACGGACGCAGCACACAACATCGGGACAGTAGTGACACTTTTATCTTGGGCTTAATGAACAGCTAGTTTATTGGGCTTAAAGCCCACTCAGTGCGAGGGAACTCGTGTGTGGTACTGTAAAATAGATAGCCAGATACACATGGCTGCACAGGTCATAGATATTAGAGAAAACCCTAAGGTTGTCATATCCCTAGACAAATATAATGTCTTACCTTAGTTGAAGAACTATCAGCAGCTCATTACTGATAGATGAGGGAGAGCTGATCCTCTTTAAGGCTGACTAGACCCCACTGAATGAACGTGCACTGGGGACATCTGGAACACTAACTTGACTTGATAGTCCTTAACCTAATGACAGAATGCATGAAATTAGGCAGAGGGGGTATGGGAGGGTGTAGGTAGATTAGGATGTACAAAGGTGATTATGATGGCTTGTATAAAATACATAAAAGTTCAATAAAAATTTTAAAATAATAAAAATAAAATT
>NW_008331793.1:251631-254542 GCF_000622305.1 Nannospalax galili
ATTATTTAATTAACAATCAGGAGATGGATGCACTTATTATCAAATTTTCATAAAGATCATGTTAAACCAAATTAAAATATGCATAGCAATCACAGCATTTAGGCACTTTTTATTTTAGATTCTTCTTCCTAAGAGTCTGCAGAATGTAATTTAATGTATACTATTCAGTATTTGATTGAAATTTGATCTTTAAACATTTTGAATATGCACCCTCAACATCTCAGTCAAAATATTTTAAAATTCATACAAGAGGTCCTAAGTTTAATCCTTATTATTATAATAACAATATCTTTGGTGAAAAGATGATGCTAAGTTCTTTTTAAATCACATTTACTTCTCATAACACACATAAGAGATATGAAATGTTATTATAATTATTTCTCTTTTAAGCTTGAGAAAATCCAAGCACACAAATTTGAATAATTTTACCAAAGATCACAGACACTTGGCCAAATTTTCCAAAGCAAATTCTCAACTATGGGCTTTCCTATAGTCCTGAGATTACATTTAATTTACAATTTGAAGACCACTCAATTGCTCCCTTTCTGCTTCAAAATTCTTGTTTCAAATATGAGATCAGAACAGTTTGTTTTCAATGCACTTGTTTCTATTCACATGCTCTATTGACCTTGCCTCCTCCCAATGACATTCTTTGCCACTTTGGTCCATTTCTTTTTCTATTGCTCCCAGGTACATAAATCTGGTTAGTACTAGCCCAACTTCATGTATCATGCTACTTGTCAACATAGCTTCGAGGAAGGATACTCTAGAAGGGTGGCGTCTTCTTCAACATGTGAGTTCATAAACTTTCCACAAGCTGAGAATCTGGTCATTGCAAGGAAATTACTGATTGGTAAAATGTTAAACTATTTGTAATTTAACATATCAGTTTCCTTGATGACAGACAAATTTGTTCACTGGTTCTTTGTAATAGAATTCTATATATTCTAATAATTAGAGTTAACTGTGTGAAGTAGCTGTCAAGTTTCTAAAGTGACAAGAATAGTTGCTGCAAGATATCAGTGGTAGTGAAAATAGCAATAACTTAAAGAAAAGATTTATTATTAAGTTCAAAGTCACAGATTGGCCACTGATGGTGAAGTGTTATATATATGACCTTGGTTATATTTTATTCTACAATCTGTTAGGAGTCATAACAGGAGTCTGAGTGCCAGCTGGAATAACTTTTGCTTTTGAATATCTATGCTCTTCTCTGAATGATTCAGATTTCCCACCATTTACTCCTTATAAAATTGCTTATTAGAATCCTATATGTATTTACTAGCATCTGAATAATAAATAATGTCTTCTTTGGCTGGAAAGATGGTTCAGTGGTTAAGAGCACAGGCTTCTATTGCAGAAAACCTGGGTTTAATGCCCAGCATGCACATGGTGGTAACAACCATCCATAACTCCAGTTCCAAGAGAATCCGATGCCTTCTTCTGACCTCCATGGGCATTGCATGAACAGGGTACCCTTATACACACACAGGCAATACACTCATACACATAATACAAAAATAATAAATACAATATAATTGAGTTTCAATAATAAAATTCAATATATTGCCTTACAATGATATGTAGTCTAGTTGGCCAAAACTAAACATTAATATGAATAATTGAAGTTTTTTTTTAATAAGAGCATTTAGTAAGAGCACTATGGCCCAAATTGAATTAGACTGATTTGGTGGTTTATCTAGTATAAACTACTAATATCTGTGATAAATGTTTTTGGCTGATACTATGTAGGTGTTTTATGACCAAATATCCAGGAGGTTAATGATATAGGTAAGTCTTAGGTCAAATTTCTCTCAGCATAGAAGTACTCTTAAGAAGCTGGAAAAGCAGTCATACACCTATTTCACACCTCTGAGAACTTCAAATTGTTGATAAAAGTCCTAAATTAGCACTTTGCTTTCAGACATCATAACGGAGATGGAAGTCTATGTAATCAAAAGGTCCATCCAGGCTTATAAGTATAGGAAGTAGTAGATTCCTCATGGAAAAGACATATACATGACAGTCAGGACAGTGGACTTTGGGTTGTGCTCCAGTAGCAATGATTTAGCCAGAGTCTATATATTTTGCATGTATAGTTTAAGATACTAATGTGATGTTCTCTACCACTTAAAACTTGGAAAACTTGGGACTGAAGATATGTCTCCACAGTTAAAAGCACTGTCTGCTGTGCAGAGGACATGGGTTCAATTCCCAACACCAACATGGCAGCTAACAACCAACCATAACTCCAGTTCCAGGGGATCTAATGCCCTCTTTTGCCCTCCATGGGCCCTGCTCTACATAACACAGGTGCACGTACAAACAGACAATATACACATAATTTTTTAAAAGATAAATAAATAAAATATTTTACTACTTCGAAAACTGGGGCTGAAGAGATGACTCGGAGGTTAAAAATACTGGTTGTTCTTGCAGAAGATCCAAGTTTGAATCCAGGCACCCACATGGCACCTAACAACTGTCCATAACTCCAGTTCCAGGGGATCTGAACACCTCTGCTGTCTTTCATGGTCATGGCATGATGCAGGTGTACATACATTCCTGAAGGCAGTAAACAGACACACACACACACACACACACACACACACACACACACACAAATAGGTAAATAAATAAAACCTAGAAAACTTATTCTACAATTAACAAGAATCTAATCTCCTTTCTGCTAATAAACAGAGTAAATGTAAATTTCAAGACCAAATTTTAATCAGAAAGTAATGCTCTTTATATTGATTCTGACACTGAGTCTTGTTTATAGGATGACATGATCAGGAGCACTAATTAATAATTTGGTTACCTTACGTGGTAAGTATCTTTAAATTATCAAACTTATTTCAACAACTTGAAATAAATATACAAGTGATATAATGGACACCATTCTGAAATA
>NW_008331793.1:254722-287541 GCF_000622305.1 Nannospalax galili
ACTGTGAATAACATTTTTTGAATTGTTATTGCCAAGGTTACAGCACATTAACTAAATTAGGGTACACTAATAGCACATTTAAACCACTGTTCCCAGATGTGTCATTAAAAGTGTTTCCATAAGAATTTGTAATGGGGATGTATAGACTGAGTAGGAACTATCCAAAGAGCTGGATCCCAGTTTAAAAGAAAAAGGCAGACAACATGGAACCCACTACCATGCTCTCACCTTTGTCTGTCTTCCACATATATGTGCATATATGGTCTCTTCTGGTTCATTCTACCACGAAGTGATTCAGAATGTAGGTCTTCCCTTTTCACAGGCATTTTGATCTTTGATTTCCTATTCTCCAGAACTGTAGAAAATAAACCTTTTTTTTTTTTTCAATGTCGACCGGTTTCAAAGTCTTTCATGAAAAGTAATATAGGACATTCTGAAAAAGTCCCAGCACAGGCAATTTCTTTCTTTCTTTTTTTGAGCCTGTAAGTCCCTGTTTTGAATTTACAGCTATATTTCCATCCTTCCTTCATTTGACCTTTACTTCAAAGAAGTTTAAGAGAGGAATAATTATGCTTTGTATATTAACGTGGTAATAAAATAAATAATTAATAGACTAATAAAATTATGTTTCAAGACTCAAAAAATGTGCAGTATTGTGAAAGCAGAAAATACAGCTTGACTAACTCAAACATATGGTAGGAAATCTTGCATTTCATTTTAAACGTCTGTCAGCAAATTTCTTTATTGTGTTATTTTGAAATATGATGATGTGGATACAGCTTGGTTATGATATATAGCAAAAACACTTATCGATTTTTGTTAAATAAATGAAATAACTACTTTTTAAAAAGAAGTCTCTTTAGGAGGGGGACATTATTCTAAGATACTGTAGTTAGAGATCTCCCATATATATAGTATATATGCAACCATCATAGATTTTTTTTTAGTACATCATATTTCCCTCTCTCAGAACTTGGAATCAGCTTCCAATGTATCAGTCCTGTCCTCCACACCATTGATGCTAGACAAACCTAAGTAAAAATTAAGATGAAACCTTTTTATCATAATAGAGCGATATGATTTAATGACTGTCAAATATTAAAACATATGAAATGTGATTTGGACTAATATTAAACTGGAATCTACATTAGGAGCCCAAAGTAATGTTTTACTAGGCCAACATATTAAGACACTTCAGAAAATACACATTCTGTGGATTTTTGTAAAAGCGAGCCAAATGTGCTTCTAAATCAGAAGCAAGTTCTAAGCAATCCAACATGAATCCTACATAACCTTTTCAATAAAAAACCCTTAAAGAATACTTTCCACCCATTTCTTTGGCTTTTTGTGAGTTTCGACTCGTCCTTTGTCGTTGACACAGTTTCGCGATGTATTTCCTAAATTGTGCTTTGACGCGTTGTGGATTCTTTCCATTCAGCTTCCACTCTGGGCTGCCTTTTAGAACAGCTGTGCTTCATCACTCTTTCATTTGTCCAGAGAATACCAAGTGGTAACCTGCTGTCACGCTGCTGCCAAAGAAAATTAGATGCTGTGATTCCTGTGCAGTGCCCCAATTACAGCCAGGAACAGCTCTTACCAGTCAGCACGTGCGTGATGTGTGGGCGTCATAGATTTCTGCTGGAAAATAGCTGTCCCAGGGAATAGTATTCATGTCTAATGACATGCATTTGATATCATTTCAAAATGAAAAACTTTAAGTTTCAATAAGTGCCTTAAGTTCAGATGCTACTCTTCATCAAATTTAAATCCATTTTTTTGTGCATGGCATTTATTTAATATTTTAGATGAATCTAACACTACATAGAGGCCCAGTTTTACAGTAGATTTTTACACATATTTAGACCATAGTTTTACAAAATGGAATGATGTGGTCAAATCTACACAAAGAAAAGCTATTAAAATAGACCTATTAAAATGTTTTGCTTTTTTATTTATTTATTTATTTATTTTTATTTTGAATTCCTGGAGCTCCAGCTGGCCTGAAATTCACTATGTAGGCCAGGCTAATGTCAAACTCACAGAGATCTGCCTGCCTTTGTCTCCCCAGTGCTGGAGTTAAAAGCATGCACAACCACACCAGACAATAAAATGTATATTGATGGAATGGCACATATTAAAATATTTGTAAGGAAAAAATGCTTGATCAACATATACATGTACATTGTAAACATGTATACATTCTAACCTCATCTTTTGTGTTCATCAAAGACTTATGTTTTTGTTTTTGTGGAAATTAGTAATCAATTCAAAGTTTTTTTTAATTTTTCAAATATGACTAAATTTGTTGAAAGATGTATATTTCTTTTTTAAAGCAGTTATTTTGATATTACAACCAAATAAAAATATGTGTATCAGAAGTAGACCATCAATATGAGCAACTCAAGTTAAAATTCCCATTTGAGTAGATGTTGACCTTTGTTAAGGTACTATGAATGGAACCCAGACCCCTGTTTTGCTATGTAAGTACTCTACTACTGAGCCATATCTCTAAAACTATATTTCTTTTTTAAAGCAGTTATTTTGATATTACAACCAAATAAAAATATGTGTATCAGAAGTAGACCATCAATATGAGCAACTCAAGTTAAAATTCCCATTTGAGTAGATGTTGACCTTTGTTAAGGTACTATGAATGGAACCCAGACCCCTGTTTTGCTATGTAAGTACTCTACTACTGAGCCATATCTCTAAAACTGATTTTTTAAAAAAAATTTCCTTTTATACCAGAAAAAAGTTTTAATGGCTATATAATTTTTCCCCAAGAATTATGCTGTGGAACTTTATCTGCTTTCTTTAATTTTTATTCTCTGTGTAAAATTATGCATTTGCTCTTGTTCTACTTTACAGATTAAAAAATGGGATAGAAAATTTAGGTAACTTGTGAAAAAACAGTAAAATAAGCACAATTTTCAGAGCCACAAAACACAATTCTGGCTGCCCACTCACAGGTGACCTTTAATCTATAGCACAAGAAACTTCGGCACAGCATTTTCTGATATACCTTCAACCTGACCCTAGTTAATGGAAGAATATTTGCATCTTGTCTGATTTATTACACACCATGTTATGCTCTGTGCTGAACTGGAGTTCTGTAATTTGCTTCTGTTGTTGCTACTGCCTATACTCCATCCCACCCCATTCATATAATATGAATCCCTTAGTCACACACACACACATATCTCTTGTTAGATGTGGAGAACTCAGGATACCTCCAAATTTCTTGAATCCCAATCTTTTCCAGATTTGCTGCTGTTAACAGAACTCCTAAATTACCAATTCATAAAATATGTTCTCTGCAGAACGCTGTTCCACAGTATAGGATTGTACTTTTCATAATGTGCAGCTGTGAACTTAAAATGTTACTTTTCTCAGCTTTACAGTTGTATAAGACTCCTTATTTTTCTATTCTTTCTTTTCTGTAAATTATAAGCCCATGATCTATACTGAAAGATTTTGTGAGTAAATATTATCTTCCTTAGTTTTTGAACCCTACAAACTACAGTTCAAGATTATCTTCATAAAATGTACCCTAAAGTATTTGACGAGTAAACTGAAAGTGCTACTCAGTCATGTGAGAGCCATGCCAGTGTTGAAGACACAAGACTACCATACTTCTTATGCCACTTAGCGTGACACTAAACTTTGCAAGAATGTACATAAGTGATTCATAATAATTCCCAATATAACTCAACTCAAATGACATTTAGTACTACTAAAATTTTCAGAAATTGATGGAAAATGTTTCTTCTTCCCCATAGCACTTTTGCCAAGTTCAACTCAAGTGAAAAGTAGTTGTCACTGGGAATACAAACTAATTTCTTTTCAAAAAATAAATCTGTTAATGGGATGTTTGCTTTCAAAATTCATGTACCTCCCAAATAATTTAATACTGAAATATGACTGTTTGAACACATGAACTCTGCTATATTTTAAATCAATTACCAGGCTGTCTTGTTACTTTGACCAGCTGAAAATTCCTATACCTTCTCTGAGTATAGCTTAAAACTCTTTTTCAGACTAGTATAGGAAAATAAATAATAATCTGCCACATAAACACCGCTTTAATGCCTGTTTTGCACATGAATAACAGACACAAAACATCAAAATGTAGTGAAGAACTAGGTTGTGCACTTAAAGAACTCACAGAATCTTAAAGAAATATAAATACATGTTGACAGTTCATCGTGATTTGTGGTAAGAGGACAGCATTTACAAACTGTACTTGTAAAAAAACTGGAAACTCTAGTAGTGACCTTGTATGTCAGATAATGATGGCTAAAGTTTGAAGGATGAACAGGTACAGAAGAAGGTGATTTAGGCTCATTTTAAAGCCACACTAGCCTACAATACATGCTGTGGGTGTATGTATTATACAAGGTAGAAACTGGAAGGCGATACATTTTATGAAAGTGTGGTTAGGTTTATGGTTTGGGTATCTTGGGTAAATGTAAAATGTTTTAGGCAGAAAAGTAAAGTATATCATTTTAATTTCAGTGTGCCTCTCTAGAAGATGGCAGAGAAGGACTGTGGTAGATTAGAGGTGTGAACTCTGAACTTAAAGAGAACAATAAGAGGATATTTCTATCAATGAGACATTACTGGTTATAGAAAATGAGCAAATAACAAGATTAGTTAATATGGTTAATAAAAGGGGATTAACTTAAAAGTAAAATATCATCCTAAAACATTTCAGGAAGATATACTTTCTAAGAAAGGTAAATTATGAACAAAAATGACTTCTTAAAAATTATGATTCCAGAAGTGATGATACCTATATTTCTAGTCCTCTTCAAAGCACAGAGGCACTGAAAGGTGTCCAAAATTCAACTCACTCTGCACATCATTTTCTTGCATTTTCCCACTTAAGTGTTTACCGTCAGTTGCCTCTGCAATATTATCTTCATATTTTGATAACTATGTCATTAGAACATGCTGAAAGGATTCCAAAAACTTTCAAGTAACATAAATTCTGACTTCAAAGCAGACATGCTTGTTTGTTTGATATACATGTACACATATCTACCTTCCTCAGAGGGTGTCAAACCCATCCTTTCAGATGGCATTTTGCATGTAACCAGTTACTTATGTTTTAGTTCAAATAAACACATCCAAAGGAATGTGATGTATTTATTGATTCTCGTCACTTTCTTATTGGGGCTATAATCATTAATTTTTGCTTTAATTTTATTTCCATACTAATATAAGGAAAACTGGACCGTTTTATTGGTGCATAGTACAATATATGTTAATAATTGACAGACTTATGAAAGTTTAGCCACAATTTGTATGTAAAACAGGAAATCACCCCAAACCCTTCTCAAATTGGTACTCCATGATGACCAAAACAATTATCCCCACAGATGATAATGTTTGATGTTATCTTTCTTATAGTTTTCATAAGTTCCTAGTAAGACTTTAAAATGTGTCACAGATTTGTTATTCCTCATAAAGGTGAACCTGATTTTAATCATCTAAATTTACATTTCTAGAAATTTACTCAAGGAAAATAAAAACACATGATTACGCATGGTTCTTATACAGTAATGTGAGTACATTCTTCAAATAGGTAACAATCCAAGTACCATTCAATAGAAGAATAAATAAACAAGCTCTGCACCCATGTTATACAATGGAGTGCTGATCAGCAATGAAAGGACTTGAGTGGGATTTAGTAACTCCATGTACCTCCCAATGTTCTTTAGTGTAGCAGTTCTCAACAAAGGGACAATGAGGAGATGACTGTCAAGGCTTTTCCAGGGATCACATAGATGCTATTAGCCATTTTCCTTGTTCTGGTAGTCATACTGATGATAGGAACTGTTTACTTGTCACAAAATGACTTGCTAATTTGAAGTAACAATTACTTTTCTGGTGGACATTGGCCTCATGACTATTAGACATTTACATTTAAAAGAATAATAGTGTCCGATTCACTTTATAAAATACCATTGGGAGAAGACACCAGAATGTGCCTCTCAGAAGCTTGACTGCGGACACATGCTGCTGGATTCTAGATGCCTTGGGTATTTACTGGGCAGTCAGAGGCTGCCAACATTCAGCAAGCTTATTCAGTGTTTGGAGAGGTTTGGAGGGTCTTCTCTGGCAGGAGATTCCCATGAGATGACTAGCACTGTGTCCTTTAAATATCTAAGATGCCATGTAATATGCGGCTAACATCTATTTTTAATCCTCTTATATCTAACATTACTTAGGATAAAATGTATTGTGTCAGACTGCCCTAAAATTGTGGAGAGTTTCATACTTTTATAACTGCTTTCTCAGTATGTTTCTTTTTTTAAAAAATATTTTATTTACTTTTATTTTATGTTTTCAAGTGTATTGCCTGAGTGTATGTGAGTGCACTCATGTAGTGCAGTGCCACAGAGGTCAGAAGAGGGCTTCAGATTCCCCTGGAACAGGAGTTAAGGATGGTTTGTAGCTGCTATGTGGATGCTGGGAATCGAACCCGGGTCCTCTGCAAGAGCAGTCAGTGCTCTTAACCGCTGAGCCATCTCTCCAGCCCCTCATTATGTTTCTTAAATGTCCAATTCCATCTTGAGGACCTCAGCCAACACATTGATAAAAAAACAAATATTCATTTTAGCATTTTTAACCCTTGATTGCATAGAGTTTGAATATTCTGTTTTGAAAAACAGAAGCAAATGTAAAGGTTTTTTTTTTTTTGCAACACACAACAGTATAATATAATATGTGACATGTGATTAAGAGATAACCTGATCACTTAAATCATTGAACATTATTTTATTTCAGAATTACGAACAAAATGTCCACCCATATTTATGTACACGCCCAATGTTGTTTCAGAAATATTTATTTCTGAAAAAAAGTTTAGAAATAAAATTTAGAATTTTTTAAAGTGTATCTACCAAGCCACAAATGGACAAAATATAGAGAATAAGAGACTGAAGAGTATACTTCCCTGGATAGGACTCCTATATTAAATCACATCCACCAAAGACTCAGGGACCATTGCAAAAGAATGGGGCAGCAGGATTGTAAGGACCAGGAGTGGCGGATACCCACAAGGAAACAGAGTTTCCAGGCTGCCAGCAATGTTGACAGCATGCACAAGACAAATTCAAATTCATGCCAAATTAAACCCAAACCCAAAAGTTGGGAAATGGGAAGGAGCCCAACTTAGCTGAGAGCCAATTGGCAGCTGATCAGTGTTGGTGTGGGAGAGTTGATATTCGTTGAGTGACTCTAGATAGACTGACTAAACTCCAATAGATGAACTCACACCAAGGGACATCTGGGTACACAAACTTGACTCATTAGGTCTTAACATGTATGACACAATGCATGAAATTCAGTGAAGGGTATGGGGGGTGTAGATAGGGGAGGGAGTCCAAATATGATTAAGATGTACTGTATGAACTGCACAAAAATTCAATTAAAATATATATTAAAAATACTTGTATCAGCCATCTTGATCAAAGTTTCTCAGTTCTTAAAGAGTTTTCTGATACTATTAGGTATAAAATTTGTCACTATGCATTTAGCAATTGCATAGTAAACTATGGCAAAATATATAATTGTGAAACTCCTTGAAAACAAATATTTTCAAAGGATTATTATGTTAGGTACATATGACTTTAAAATACTCATTCACAGGGAAAACCAGGACAACTTATCTGTGTATGTTCAAAAATATATTTATTTATATGTCAGGCTTTGAGAATCCAGAGATTTTGATGTTCAACAGGGATCCTGAAATCAGTTCACCATGGATACATAGGGATGGCTGTAGTGAGTAAAGACCATACTGCATTCATATCTCCTCTATATCTAGATTTCCATGTAGGATTCTATACTACTGTTACAGTTATATTTGTTTACCATATTTATTTCAGGTTTTGTCAGGTTCTGCATTTCTCGACAATTCTAAGGACTGATGTTTTTCTCTGAGTGTGACATCAGTCCTGCTTTGTACAGATCATAAGAAGGATGGGAAAAGCATAAACTTCAAACTGTCATTCAGCAAATGTTTTCAAAAACTCATACAAGACTAGATAGAGTTTATGGATTTATCCCCCATGAAGACTTCTTACCCCTTTTTTCTCAAGAGTATTCATATGAAAGAAACACTATACATAGGTCAAATCCTTGGATTTATATGCACACACATATATAATGTATATTTGTGTGAATATATATGTGTGTACCACCATTTGTTTATTTCTTGATTTATTTACATCACTGTGGAATTGTGGATTATTTATATATTTATCTTATAAAATAGTATTTCACCATTTTTCCTCACTTACTTTGCTGCTCAGTTACTCTTTGTTATTGAGATCTTTTGGAAATTGGTTCCTGGGACTGAGATACTGTCTACTGGAAGAACATGTGGTTGGCATTCAAGAAGCCCTAGGTTCAATGTCCAGCATTAAGTAAGTAAGTAAATAAATAAATAAATAAATAAATAAATAAAACAATTCCTTTCTTGGATTACTGAGTTGCATACTCATCATTGTGTGTATGTGTCTGCACACCTTTTTGCACTTACTAGCATTTGATCATCATCAAAACTCTATGCATATTCCCTGTAACAAACCTAGAAGCAATAGTTTCCTCAAGGATTCCTATTTCTAATTACCTCACAGTAGTGTTAGAAACCCACTAGTGAGTGCCAGGTGACCAATTGTTTTTTTCCCCAAATTTACTTATTTTGTTTTTAATATTTTATTGATTTGTTGGGAGATTCATGCAACATATTTTGATCACATTTTCCCCTCCTCCAATTCCCCCTAGATCAAATTCCACCTCCTTGACCACCCAACTTCATTATCCTTTTTTATTCCTTCCCCCTTGAATCAAATTTCTGTTGCCCAAATTCTCATACCTGGGTCCATCTCCTGCAGCACGGTCAACTTATCAGGGGTCAACCCTTAAAAGAATAATTGTTAGTCACATAGCAGCTTATGGTACTCTAATAGCTCCTAATCTAGAGGTGGGACTGCATGTTAAACTCCCCCTTCCATGCAGTGCTTTTGTCTGGTTGAGCAGATCTTCTACATGTTGTCACAATTTCTATGAGTTCAGCTCCCCTGCTGGATGGAAAATACTGTTTCCTCATAGACACCTACCTCTGACCATTATAATCTTTCATCTCCCTGTTCTGTGAAGATCTCAGAGACTTGGGAAGAGGGTTGTGGTATAGGTGTCCTTTATAGTGCTAAACAGTCTACAGCCTCTGCTTCTCTGCACATTGGCCAGTTGTTGGTCTCTACCTTTTACTACAAGAAGAAGCTTCTTTTATGTGGGTTAAGAGATGCACTAATTCATAGACATAGAAATAAGTTATCAGAAGTCATTTTAATGTTATGTCCATTTAGTAGAATATCCATAGCAGTTTTCCCTATTCATGCCAGCACTACAGGACCAGACAGGTCAGGTCAGACCAACTGATTTGATTTACAAGAGTAGAATTTGTTGATACAGCTTCAGTTAATACATGACAATTCACAGGCAAGGAATTACGGTATGACCGTAATAAAAATTATTGCATTAAAAACTCTAAAATATTTCTATTTAAAGATAAGCAAGGAAAAAAATGGCAGACACTACAAAGATTAATTGTGAAAGAATTAAAAAAGATATACATTCAAGAATGTGTCAAAAATAAGCTTTTAAACAATGCTGAGTTAGAAAAAAATATTCTTGAGAAGAAAATGTCCAAGACAAGATTCTTTCAGAGATATATTCTTCCAAATATGTAAAGAATTACCCAAATCTTTCTTAAATCATTCAAAATATAAAAGAGAAACACTTTTTAGGTTATATTACTTGACTGTAAAATTCAGATCAAGATGTAAAAGTAATATATATATATACATATATATATAGTTGCAAATTTTGATGAAGTCAATTAGCACAATATGAATTTAAAGATATTTTCTCACAATCAAATAACTTTCATAAAAAGAAAGAAAAGAAACCAAATCAAGGAAACAAACAAAACACCCTTATAATAGTATTATACTCCACTGTAAAAGATCAAAATCTTTCCCCTTAACACCATAACAAACATAGCTATTTTCACCACTGCTGTACAAGAGTTTATCAACTATCATTCCAAACCTGTAGGGAGAGAAAAAGAGAATGAAATTCATTCATTCATTCTTCAAAGGAAGATGTGAAACCGTTTGTTTCAATATGACATAAATCTATACAAAGGAAGTCATTAAAAAATCCAGTAAAATAAAACTTGCAAGAGTTACTAATTCTGCAAAGCTTTAGGAAACAAGATCTGCATATAATAATCAGCTGCTTTCTTTAAACTATTATTTATTTAAGCATCAGAAAATTATGTAATTCAATTTATAGATGCATCAAAAGTATAATAAAGCTACAATTAAATTTAACCAAGTGGAGAAAAAAAATACATGTGCTCAAAATTCTAAGCTATTGCTTATGGAAGATATAAATAAATGGAAAGATATTTATTATTCTGGGATATGGTGAGCTGCCATTAGGATCAATGCTACCCAAAACAATGTACAACTTAGAATTCTTGTCAAAAGTCCAATAACTTTTACTTTTATTTTTTTTTTAATCTTTGGTTATACTTTACTTTTGAGTATTTAAGGCCGTACAGTTTGTCCAGATAAACCAGTTTATTTTTACTCTTAAGGTCGTTTGAGGATCTGTTCCTTAGGGGTCACATGGGATTGCGAGGAGCCCTTGGCTCCTTTCTTTTACCAGTTCCGCCTATGTGAAGATAAGTCAAATATCCTGCTCAACCATGGTTGGCTTTGTTTGGAAGCATGGAGGAAATTATTCCTCTGTGTTGACCTCCTCTTTGTAGACTGGACACTGGTTCAAGTCCATCTGGTTGGGTCTCCTCAGCCTCCTTGATCAAGAGGACCGGTGACCCACCACCATTATAGGACCTTTTGAGAGATGCTCATAGTCCCCTGGAACTAGTTGACATAGGACGGTAAGGAGCAAAATGTCTTTTATATCCCTCTGACCAAATTATTATAGGCCTCAAAGTATGTCTGTTAAATTTTTATCTTTTAAAAATTGTATGTATATGAATGTTTTGCCAGCATTCATGCATGTGCATCCAGTGCCTCCAGAGGCCATAAGAGGGCACTGAACCTCTGAAGCAGAGTTACTGATTGTTCTTAGCCACCATGAGGATATTAGGAACCTAAATAAGGCTGTTATGATCAGGAGTTATGATCCCTTTATTGCTCTTTCAAAACTAGAAAGTGAGCCTAATAGCTAAGCCATGTTTCCAGCCTTCCAAAATGTTTATACCTCACTGATTACAGTGCTGGAGATAAACCCAGGAGCCCACAAATGCCAGCCACACACTTTGCCAGTAACCCTCATATCCAGCCCTCCTGGTCTGTTTTGAAGAAGAGTGAATGCCTACTTTAAACTCATATAAAATTAGAATTGAACATATATAATCAAAATAAGCCCAATAAAGAGTATTAAATGACTCATATTTCCTGATTTTCAAACCTTCTACAAGTCATCAAAATATTGAAGAAATAGACACAGTTCTTGAATAGATATCTATATAAAATAGATAGGCAAATAGGCAATACACAGAGAAAATGAACAAACAATTGGTCCCATTAAGGGAAAAATTTTGTAAGACACAATGAGTTGCCACAGGTTACATTTTATAAATGTGAGGATTCCAGCTGCCACACTTATGTGTGGCCATTATGTAAAAAATATATTTAAAAGAAATTTTAAGAAAGCAGTCTAACACATGGATAGATATTTCTCTCTATGGCTTTGAATTGAATTTACATAATAAAAAATGTAGAGCATATTACAATTGTCAGATGTAATCACACAACTAGATAATTTTAACCCACAGTTTATGTTCTATTTGTGACAAGATACTATGGCATTTAAAAAATATTTTGTTATTTTTGATTTTATGTGTATGAGTGTATCGTCTGCATGTAGGTAAGTGCACCCATGTCATGAAATACCCTCAGAAGACAGAAGAGGCCGTCAGATCCCCTGGAACTGGAGTTACAGACAGTCATTAGTTGCTATGTGGGTGCTGGAATTCAAACCCACCTCTTCTGCAAGAACAACCAGTGTTCCTAACCACTGAGCCATACTATGGCATTTTTAAAGGTGAAATGAAGCACTGAATCCATTTCAGTACAGCAAGGAAGGTGTGCCCAGAACTCTGTGATAAGACTTATACTTTCTTTTTGTTATGCTTCAATGAGATATAAGTGGCTTCTATAAATAGAAAAGGAAATTTTCACATAGCATTCCTAATCTAGAAGGTTATTCAGGCAGCTGATGTCACAGATTATGTAATTCCCCTTCTATGTTTTCATCCTGTTAACCTTACATATCAACTCTTCATGAATTTCCAAACTTTCTTTTACTAAAATAAATATTTTGGAGACAAGAATACCTCTTTAAATAAAATACGTGTTGCTCAAAATTATAAAAAAGTCATGTTCACTAATTTGAATCCCTTTATATTCCTATTATAATTATTTCGAAGTTCCTTGACATGCCACATGATTCTCTGTGAATGTGTCTACTTTGGATGCTATGAATGTGTGCAGGTGACCTAACAAACTCCAGACCTCCTCCCATCTTCCTTCTATCCTAAGCCCATTCATGCAGGACATGTGGCCTGGGTGTTCATGGGAGTTGCTATTCTGCTGCCTCTAGGTAGCTTGAAAAGCCCTTCCAATAGTGAAGGGCCTCCCTGCCCTACTGTCCCCGGTTGAAGTCAATGATGATGGGATCCAAGACCTGGGATACAGGGTCCAGGGTTGGACCTCAGGACAGATGCATGGCCATGGGTAACCCCTGAGTAACCCCAGGTCCTGACTTCTCCAGAGCATTAGACACTTTTCACCAAACTCTTCTAGTGGGTAATTAAGGAGGGCTGGCAGACCAATGTCCACTACTTCATGCAAAAACGCAAGGGATTCTTCAGGGGCTATCCTCAAATGCTTCCAGAAATCCTTCTGATCCTCTGGCTCCAAAGAACTAAAGAGAACTAAATTTGGAATTTCCCATGCTGTTTGGGAAATTCTTTCAAAATGACTTGACAAAATTCAGGACCTCTCATCTTAAACAGATTTTTGGATGACCTCCTGTTAGCTGATGATGAGCCAGGCTGTACCAGCAGCTCCAGGGCCTAAGGTATCTTGTCCCCACTTGGAGGACAAACTTTTAACATAACATGATCCTTACTATGACCTGGAAGGAATCCTTCAGATTCCAACTCCCCAGACTCAAAAACAGGTACGCAAATTTCTGGGGGCATTGGGATATTGCCAGCAGTAGATCCCAGACTTTGCAATGCCCCTCTACTCAGACACAGTTAGGGAACAGCCCTTAAAATGGACAGAGCTAGAGGAACAGGCTTGTCCAAACATAACAGGCCCTAACCCAAGCCCAAGCTCTGGTCTTCCCTGAATTACCCAGGCACCTAAACCCAATAGCTTTAGGATGGCCCTCCTGCCTGTGCAACATGCCAGCTACCTTTCTATTGGTGAAGAAGGCTGACAAGCTCCTTCTGCGTCAAGATTTAACCCTTGTAGACTCCCATGCAATGAAGATCTCCTCCTGGGAGCAAATGGTTCATAGTTGTCAAACACCTGAATCACTCAGTAGGAGTGACTGTTCCTTGATTAGTCACCAGTCTCACCTTCAGCTTGGCAACACTGATGCTTGATGATAATCCAGAGGTGTCCTTGCCTAACTGTGGATCTGAGAACCTTTCCATTTTCCATAGCAGTTGCCTGGACCTTAAAAGCACCCCCTTACCTGAAGTAGAAGCTGACTTTTTCATGTATGGAAGTCGTTTTGTGATAGCAGAGACCTAGAAGGCCAGAGCTGAGCCTTTCAACTGGATATCGTCATGGCACAATCTTCACCCCAGGGCACTGCCACAGAAAAGACGAAATTGATTGTCCTAACCCCGGCTCTACACTGGGGAAAAGGATAAATGGGTGAACATCTCACAGACAGCACATAAACCTTTGCCACCCTTCCATGTCTACACCATGACTTACAATGAATGTAGATTCTGACACTCCTGTGGCAGAAGCCAGAAAGCCTAATTGCGAAACTCTCTACTGAGACACTCCTGCTCCCAGGAAATGAAAAAGGATGCTGCATCGATGATGGACACTGCCAGACTTCAGAGTCACCCTCCTGCAGCCCTTGGATGCTTCCTTGTGGACCAGCTTCATCAGACAATCCACATGGATGTCACCAAACTGACTGAATTACTTTTTCTGTTCACATATTTATGAACACATCCTCCAACTGAGTGGAGGCCTTTGCTAAAAAATTATCCACATAAGATAATTCCTAGGTTTAGGCTGCCCCCATCACTTGGCTCAGAAAATAGACCTGCCTTCAGCTCGTCAACAGCCTAAACCTCTGGACAGGTTGAACATATGAATCAGCCTATTAAGTCCACTCTATCTAAATAAATCTTAGAGACCAGTGAAAACTGACCCAACTTCCTGTGCTGGGAACCCTCTGGGTTAGTTGCATTCCCTATAAAATTGGCTTCATCCCATATAAGATTCTATTAGGATGGCAGGTTTCCCAATTTACTGCCAAGACTAAGGGACCCTGTTCTGAAAAACTACTAATCAGTCTGTCTTAAAGCACCTCCAATCTATCTAACAAGTCCAGGCTGCAGTTCTTTCTAATGTCTGAGACATCCTCCCAGAACCCTCCTCTACGCCCTGTTGCTCATTTGGCCTGGAGATCTGATATACATCAAACAATTCCAAAAGGAGAGAGGACAACAGGCTCTGGTTCCATCACTGGTTTGACTGAATTCCATGGCTGACCACCTTGCCTAAAGGCCTCACATATCCTTTCATCCATCTCCTCCTAAGATTCATGATTGAGCCTTGCCTAATTAACTGGTTGGTGAACTCTGTCAAACAACGGATAGCCTCTGCTAAACTAATGTTTCTGAAACCCAAGTACAACACCCTGTCACCTGATATTGAGTCAATGCTTTCACTCTGCCCTAAGACAGTGGGGAATGAAATGGAAAAACTAACATTTATTCTAGCTGACTTTTGCCTACCACGTGTTTCTGCTCAGCTCCCCACCTACTCTCCCTAACTGCAGCCAGCCAGGTAGAACGGCTATTAAGACTACACCTGGGTTTCATGGAGTACATTGTTTCTACAATATTAGGGAACTTACAGCTAGCCAGGCAGAATGCCCTCTCATTTAGCTCATTCAGCTATACCTGCAGGTTCAGGGAGCCCATTGTTTCTGAAACTCTAAGACACTTGTTGGTTCTAATGGAAAGTTAGAAACATTTTCTTAAATGAAAACCTCTTTGATAACTGAACTGTCCCTGGCCTGGTGTAACTGTGGTGATCTGATATAACTATGGTTATTGATTTTTGTCACTGGCATGATGTAATTGTAGTTTTAGGATTTAAAAGCACTACCCTGCTTCTTCTAGTGGTTCAGAGCTCTTTCTAGCAATAGCCACTTTCAAACTCTGGCTGTTTCTGCATCGGCTCTGACATTTGAAGCTGACTTTCTTTTAAAATTGTAATCCCTGACAGTATATTAATTACATAGAGAATATAGTCTCTGAATTAATATCAAACCAATTGAGTAAGCCAGTCTAAAAGTCAGATAGACTTTTTAAGCAACTTAATATTAAGTTGTGTGATTCAGTTATGACTCCTAATTCAACTCTCACTATGTGCCTCCCGGTTAGTATTCATCTAAAGATGAGGTAAATTGATGATGCTACCATGGATAACAGCTCTCACTTCAAGGAGAAGAAGAGATAATTTTATCTGAGCCAAATTTGTGCAACCATAATGTACAGATACAAATTTAAATTGACAAAATGACATGTTCTAGGATGAAAGTGATAATATGAACATTTATAATTATAGAACAAAAGAAAGACAAAGTTCATGCATTTACTGAATTTATTTTGAAAACATCACAAAGATGGTTACAGCAAAGCAGGAAAATCTTTGCTGTAGCATTTCAGAGGCTATTTGATAACATTCTCAGCTTTGGGGTTTGTGGAAGCTAATGGTATGCTTTCAAAACATTCTAAAACGGGGCCTGGAGAGATGGCTTAGCAGTTAAGAGCACTGGCTACTTTCAGAAGTTAACCCCCTTCATTCTTTTAATCATAGAATCCAAAACAAATTACATGTCGTCTTATTTCAAAAGGGAAGAACTGAGCACAATTATGTGAAACCAAAGTCCAGCAATGCAGCTCAGTGTGAGAGATCCTGGATGCACATATGATCTTCTATACTCCAAAAGGCTTCAGCAGCTCCACCTCTTTGGTTCTCCATCCACAGCAGTCTTAGTTTGTTTTGTAGGTTCAGGATTCCCCCATTCCATACTTGTCAAAACTCTTGGTGGTCATCCCGTGGTTCTACTATCTTTAACATGCAGGGGTTTAAACTGAGATTACGCCTTCAAAAATTATCTATTGTGGCCTCACTTGGTGCCATGTCTCAGATATTTTTGATGACCCCATCAATCCTAGGGGTCTTCACAACAACTGAGACTGTGCATTCACTAATAACCTGTCCTGGCCTCTCATGGTGCCATGCCTTAGTTATTCTCCATGACCCTTTCATGCCTTCAAAACTGCATGTAGGAAACTTTTACACATTACAAACTCCTACTTGCAGCATGAAATGGAGCCTCAGGCCATCTCTGCACTGTAGCTTCTGGGTGCTGATTCTGAAGAAACACTTTCCAGAATATTTCACCAGTGAACCTGATCTCTACTAAATCATAGCTGATTTTTCAGCTGTAGCTAACCAGCATTAATTGTCCCAGTAAAGCAAAGATCTCACTTCAGTGATTACGGTCTCTTGCTATTCACAGCTAATTCTTCACCCCCAGTGAATCAGAAACCTTAGATGCTCAATTCAAACTATCTCACAAATGTCCCTGTTGGCATCTTTCATGGACTTTCAAAGTTCCCTCTGCAATGTCACAAACCAGGCCTCCAGCATCTCTACCTCTCTCCATATGCCTTTCTTAAAAGATCCCATAGTATAGACCATTAAACTATAAGCATTCAATGGCTTTTCCATTTCAAAGCTCCAAATACACACATAATTCTCCAAAAACAACATGGTCACATCTGTCAGAGCAATAGTCTACTCTCTGTTATCAATTCCTGCTTTAGTTAGCTTACAATTGCTGTATTGTAACACTGGAAAAAAAAACAACTTGGGGAAAAACAGGAATTATTTCACCTTTAGCTAACAGTTCTTCATAAAGGATGCCAAGGCAGGAGGTCAGGCTAGAAACCAAAGTACAGAGCATGGAGGAGTGAAGCTTATTGGAATGTTCCTCTGACCTGTGCTCAGCCTGCTTTCTATACAGCTCTGAATCAACTGCCCTGGGGTGGCAACACAGTGTGTGGGACCCTCCCACTTCACTCGACAATCAAGAAAATGACTCATAGATATATTCACAGGCCAATCCAATAGATTAAGTTCCCCTCAAATGGGTTACCCTCTTTACAGCTGTGTTAAGGTGTTAAATGAATCTATACAGCACATCATCTGTGTTCATTGCTGCTCTATTTACAAAAAGCCATCAAATGGAAATAATATGTATGTCCATCTACTGAGGACTGGATATTGAAATTATGCTATACATGCAAAATGTTATGTGATTAAGTTGTTAAGAATAATGAAATAATGAAATTATCAGGAAAATGGATGGAAATGGAAACAAGCATCTCGAGTGAGGTAACACAGATCTAGAAAGACAAAGGTCACATGTCCCCTCTCTAATAGATGCTAGCTTCGGAGCTTTGGTGGATGTGTTTCAATTGGAAAATCTATAAAGCTCAGGGAAATAATAAGGGCCCATGGGGGTAATTCATGGAAGGTGAGATAGAATGCAGTGATATAAATAGATAAAGAGAAATAGTGGAATAGGAAGGGCTTAATGGAGTGGGTAGAGGGAGTGTATGGCAGAGGATGGAGTAAGGGGAAGGATAACTTACATTAAAGGCCATTTGAAAAAATCATATGGAAAATTAATATATAGAAATTTCTTTAAAATATATGCATATAAAATATAAAAACCTTTAAAAGTTGTTAAGGTATAACTGGGGTTCAATTGCCCTAACAGACACCAAAGACTAGGAAAAAGTGAGCAATGCAAGGAACAGACTCCCTCTTTTAGAGTTGTTGATTTTGAGAGACCTATTAGACTCACAAATGGCAACTGGCTGTTGCCATTGCTCTTGGTTGGTTACCCAACAGAACTCAGTGGTAAGGCCCTTTTGCAGAAGACACTGCATATGTGAGTCAGAGAATAAACAAGGAGAAATTAAGCTGATATTAATTTCAAAGCTTCATCTCTACTGCCTAGCTTTCATAGCACTAGAATATTCTGCAAATAATACCAGAAGAAAAATATAGTAATCAATTATGGTGCTATGAATGAGCATGTCCCCCATGGGCTTCAAGTATTTGTACGTTTTATCCCCAGTTGCCAGCACTGTTTTAGGAGGTTTTACAAGTTGTGGCCTGCTGGAGGAAGCATGCTACAAGGGCAGGTTTTGAGAGTTCTTAAGTTTTGCCAGATATCCAGCCTATCTCTACTTCCTGTACCTGCTTGAAGATTTGATGCCTCTGGAATTTTAAGTCAAATAAACTCTTCATATTATAAGTTGCATTGGTCATGGTGTCTTATCACAGAAACAGAACTCTTATCCAACTGTGAGCCCTGTAGCTACAATAATGAATGGCCTGGAAAGATATCCCCAGTAGAACAAGAGTGGCCCAAATATGGGAATGACCAGCCATCTGATGATTGGACTTTAGGCTTGCTTCATAAGATGAATCCCATAAGATTCATATGATGAGTAACTGGCACTGTTATCAGAGACAAGAGTATGTGTCTAGATGGCCCACAGGCTGTAGGGGAGAACCTACTGCAATTATTTTGTTAAATAGACATAGTACCAATCTGACACTTTATGACTTACGGTTATGCACATCAATTAGTGCATCTCTCAACTCCCACCTGAAAGTTCTTTTTGCAGCAGTCAGTGATTAACACAGATGCCCAGGACTGGTCTATGTATAGAAAATAAGAGATTTTAGAAGCCCTAAATGAGACACCTATATTACACCATTTCCTCTAAAAACTCAGGTATCATTATGGAAGAGAGGGTTGAGAGATTGTAGGAGTCAGAGTTGGTAAATACCTATTGTCTGGACATAACAGGGTAGCTGTACATATGAGCCCATATGCTTATGATGGCATGCACAAGACTTGTGCAAACCAAAGCTGGACAAAACCCAAGACTGGAGGAAGAGGTAAGCAAGAAACCTCAGTCTTAGCTGATTATCTATTGGCAACTAATAGCTGCTGGCATAGGGAGAGTCAATTTTCTTAAATCTGTGATGCTTGGTAAGTTGACCAGACTCCAAGGATGGACCTATACCCAAGAACACTTGGGGAACACAAAATGATCAGTAGGCCTTATAAAAAAGAAAGATAATAATAAAGGACATGAAGTTGGGGCAGGAGGAGTCTTCAGATGGGGATGGAGATGAATTGAATGAAATTCAATGTAATTGAAATGTGTTTCATCATGAAAAATGTATACTCTATATTTAAAATCATGTAAGAAAGAACACCAATATTTAATTACTTTGTTTTTAAGAACATTTGACAATAAGCAAAATGTAAGTTTTGTTTAAACAAAGGAACATGAGAGCAGAAGAATGATGGGAGGATGTTCATTCGTACTCAGCACTGTCTCTGATTTTCAAAACTTCTTTGTCCCCTTGAATATGTGAAAACTGAAAACTCAATTCCAATGTTCTTTGACCGGAGACATCCTTGTGAGAGTCTACTAGTGAATGGCCAAATGCAGACTGGGATGAAGGAAAAGACAGAGAACCACTATTCTTCCGTGGAAATTTTAAAGTGATTTGGAAATTCACAGCAGACATTGTGTTTTGTCTTCCTTTTCAAAGTAATATCTGGAGAGTCCTGAAGGTTGGTCTTGTTTGTTTTATTGCTTGTTTCAGCAGTTAAAAATATTTTTTCTTGCAAATACACCTAAAGGATTCTAGGTCTCTGAGACCATCTATGCTATTTCTGTATTCCCAGGTTCTCTGACTTATATTCCAGTTCTCAACCATTTTATCCTTAATTTTCTTAAGTTAAACTTCTTTTTTCTCATAATACTTGAAAATCTTTTGTGTTCCATAATGAGAACAAACTAGTGTATGACAGAATAGTGTTGTTTTAAATGAATAGCTCCGTGTTGCAGAAGTATGTGTATGCTCTGAGTTAGTCTTTACAGCTAGTGTTCTTTATTTTTCTCATTTTGACTGAAGTTTTTTCAAAGTTCATGCAAAATATGTTGATCATATTTAGACCTGTTCCCCAATCTAAAGCTCCCCCTCACATCCTGCCCTATTTCATGTACTCTGATATATATTTTAAGACCTAGCTTTTCAAATGAAATTTCTATCTACAAAAGCCCTTCAGTACAGATTCATCCACTGGACCCTGGTTAGCTTTTGGTTAATGAAAACTAAGCATCCCTCTCTTGGCACCTGATGATTTCCAATCTTTACTCAGCTAGGGTTGGGGTTTCTTACCCACTTCGCCATGACTATGTTGCGATTTTATCCGGTTTGAGCTTACATGGGACTTGTGTATGTTGTCACCATTGCTGTGATTTTATGTAACTGCCCAGCTGTCTGGAAAAGTCTGTTCCCTTGTGTTTATCCACCCCCTCTGGCTCTTACAATCTTTGTGCCCCCAATTCCACAATGATCCCTGAGCTTTGGGAGGCAGAGTTTTGCTATATCTGTACTATTCAGGGATAAACAGACTTTAGTACCTTAATCTTTGCACATTGACCAGTTGTGTATTTCTGCTTAAACATCATCTGTGGCGTGAAAAGTTTTTCTGGTAATAGTTCAGAGAAGCATTTATTTATGCTTATAGACAATAAGTCATTAAGAGTCAGTTTAGTTCTGTGTTTATTTAGCTGAATAATAGCATTAGACTGTCCTCAATGGCCTATGATCTTTCTACCCACAGATTCCTAGTTCTGATATCAGTGTCACTTTGAGAATTCATCTTGAGACATGGGCCATAAATCCAATCAAAAAGTGGTTGATTACTCCAGAACATTCATGGCACTTTTATTGCAGGAGTGGGGATATCTTGCCAGGCCAGTTGTTCACAGAATTCACAGGTGGTTATGGTTCCAACACAGTGGAATCTAGTCAGTAGAGATGAAGACTTGAAGTTGGTATCGGCTTGATTTCTTCTTGTTTGTCCTTATATGTAGAATTCAAATTACAATATTTTAAATTTACATTTTTGTTGAATTTTTGTGATTTTTGATGGTAGTTCAAATCCTCCCCTTTGTATGTCTCCACCCACCTCCACCCAATTTAATGTATACATGTACACATGTACACACACACACGCACATACAATATGACTTATAGAGTCTGATTTGTGTCCCCAAATGTCCCTCAAGAATAGTAAACTATGGTACACTTTCCTCTAATTACTTTGATTTTTAGTATATTTATTCCCAAAGTAACTGAAGCAAAATCAATTTATATTTATTATATAAGAAATAGAGTACCACTTTCCAATTTCCAGATTTGTAGTTTACAATCTAGGTTCTCTACAATTGTCCCCTATACCAATACAACAACTTCTACTTTCATTGCAGTTAATATTCCCCTTTGAATTTAAACTGAAAAATAGACCATTCCCACTTTCAAATTCACATGCCTCCACATTTATTTCTTAACTTTCAATGTGTTTTCCCAAAGATTAATAAAGTAGTAGAAGTCAATATATCTGCAATCCTTAATATTTTTAGAATTGAACATGTAAGTCCTTTATTTAAGTATTTGTGATTCTAGATTGTCTAAGAAATTTCAGTATCACATACCTTATTGATTCTACTTGCAAGATAGTAACTACTACTAAATATGGAGCTATCTAGGATAAAGTAAACTTTAGTGAATTAATACCTGCTTCACTTTTCCTTTTCTGGGGAGGTTTGTAGTCACCGGCAGTTATCTCTACGTCTAAAAACACCATTTCTGGTACAGATTACACCATTCCATCACTCTTGTGTTGCTATGGAGATGAATTACTGGAGAGTACTCTCTGAATTTCTTCTTGTATAAGTTTGTCTTAATAAATACATAATATGAGTGCTGGAAGCTGCCTACATCAATTCTTCATACACTTACTTTTTTCATTGAAATCTATTATATTATCAAATATGAGAGTTACTTCTTTTAAAAACAACTGAAAGGGATCATGTAGCCTCATATCTTAGAAGCAAATGAATGTACTTTGCTAGTTCTTGAATACTTAAAGTCAAAATTAGCAGTTAATTCTAAACAGAAATATATAAAATGTTGGCATGTGAATTAATGTATTTTCAAGCATTTTGTCCATTCCCAAACTAGTAAGAGAGGTTGTGTTCCCTTTTATTAAGATTAATATAACAAAGAATTTGGTACTCATGATATAAGTTCATATACTGCTACATCTTACTCCTCTGGATAATCTTTGTTTAGATGTCTGAATATATCACATTTCTGCCCCTCATAAAAACGAGGCTGTTATGTATTCAAACAGTGTAGGAAGCTATTTGGACTTGGTTCTGTTTCTACAACAGCTTCCCAAAAAGTCACTCAACCATTCAGGAGGAAATACACCAATGTAGTTAATTTAAATAGTCACTGAGGATAAACACTTAACTTACAGATGATTTAATGGCTTCAGATCTTTAATTGCAAAATTATGAGCTATAAAATTAATTGCTGTATAATTCTTATTTTATGATATATACATATATGTTCATGATGACCTTTTTCCAAACTCTAGTTAAAGCACTAAGTTAACTCATTAACAAGAATGCTTAGTAATGAAGCTCCAACATGATATAAAATGTTTCACCCTGATATAAATTATCCCTGTACTGATGACTTATTTGTTTATTCAACATTTTATGAAAGTGCAGATTCCAGTAAAATTGAGTCAAAATCCTACTGGTTTAGGTATGAATAAATTTTGGTATTGATGGTGGCCATGAATTGTCAAGAGATTTACCTTTCTACATTACATTGATAATTTACTTCTACAACTACTTAAGTTGTTTTAATAATGAAAGTATTATAAATAATGATAAAGTCTCAATTATCTTATGAGTTTACAAATTTGGCAGATGTATAATAGTCAATGAATGATTTGTACTAAACTTTAAAATTTTATATTTGTGGTAGACTAAACAAATCATATTTTATATATTATGCCAAAGAAAAGCTAGGCTGTAAAACAAAAGAAACAGAATTGATTATGGAACTATTATAGGAAGAAGAAGATCTTGATTATGGAAGTAAATCACACCTTAAAATATGTGATTACAATTAAATTACAAATAACAGCTCCATTTATTACTTAATCCAGCTCTTGCTCATTTTGTCAGTTTCTGGATGGTCACTGTGATGTAACCAGATTCATCACTGGATCCCTGGATGTCTCATGGAGGTCACAAGCAGGAACCTTTGAAGTAGATGCTGGCTACAGAGCCAGAGCCAGTACTCTGGATGACAGTCCACTGAAGAACAAGGACACAAATGAAGACTGCGGACCCTTCCTTACCAAACTTTACAGGCTCCTGTGAGGTCTTTTATTTTTATTTTTTTCAACCCTGTAGCAGCACTGGGGTTCTTCATTCTTCCTTGTATTTTTCAGTTCTGCATAGAGAGAACTTGACCCCACCCCCAGCCTCAATCAAATTCAATTGCTGATCAAGTTATTGATAGCCTCAGTAATAACTGATGGTCTTTCAGAATTTTGCATTCACCAAGCCCTACAGTTTGTTTCTTGGCTGTAAATCTTCCCTGGGCCTTGTATGCAGAGTGGAATATGATTACCCCCCTGTACTGAAATACTGGTTCTGTATATCAAAATAATCCCAATTAGAACCATCCCTACCACTTACACAAGTATCTTTTGTTTTTGGTTTTTCTTTTCTTTAACACATGTAGACTTTGCATAACATTTCAACAGTTGTCTTCAATCATCCTTTTTGTTGTTATGTTTGTGAGTACCAGATAATTATTTTTCTAGATGTACTACATGCCCTTAGCTAACTAGGCTTCCAGGAGTAGTGAGAGTTAGTTTACTTTACCTATTAAGAACACTATTGACTTGTCTCTCAATTTCAAACTTGAATTTCGTCTTGGAACATTGTTATTCACCTTAGGGATTGCTGAGCTGAAAGATAATGATGTGAACCTTCAGTTTCAGAACAGAGATGTGATAAACGTGTACTCCAATGACTTTAAAAGTTATGTTTTGCTATAATCTTTATTCCCTTTTCAGATTTTGCTTCAATAAAATTTGATTAAGGAAACACCACAGTGCCATTTTAATACTCTAATTGCATAAGAAGGAAATAGAGATTCTCATTCAGTTTGTCATTGCTACAGAGATACATTTTAAACTTCTAAAAGGCCAGGGAATATAAGAAACTTGCATTGTTGAATAGAGTTTTCAATTAATTTTTAAAATAATATTTCTATTAATTATTTGAAAATTCCATACAATGAAGTTTGATAATATTCACTCCTACCCCCAACTCCTTTAACACTCACCCCTACCTCCCTATCACCTCACCCTCATGTCTTCTTATTTAAAAACAAAACTCATTGAGTATAATTTTTGATGCCCATATTCTCTTGTATGTGGGCCATACCCCTGGAGGATGGTCAGCCTACCAGGATCCACAACATAAACAAATCTACAATGAAGTTTGATAATATTCACTCCTACCCCCAACTCCTTTAACACTCACCCCTACCTCCCTATCACCTCACCCTCATGTCTTCTTATTTAAAAACAAAACTCATTGAGTATAATTTTTGATGCCCATATTCTCTTGTATGTGGGCCATACCCCTGGAGGATGGTCAGCCTACCAGGATCCACAACATAAACAAATCTGACTCTCTCTCAGCAGCTGTCAGTTACCAATGGCTCCTTAGCTGGGTGTGGGTTGGGGGGTGACTTCACACCCAGCTCTCTGCTCCACAATAGGATTTTGTCTGTCATTAGCTTACAAAAGTCTTGTACATTCTGTGAAATCATATATACAACTGCCCTATTGTGTTCGGGAAAACAAGATTTCCTTGTAGCCATACACTGACTCTAGCTATTGCAATCATTCTGTCCCCTCTTCCTTGAGGATCCCTGAATCTTGGGGGAAGGGTTATGATATAGGTATCTTATTTATGACCGAGTACTTCATAGTCTGATATTATCTACACATGTATCAGTAGTGTGTCTTTATGTTTTTTGCCTTCTACTGCAGAAAAAGCTTCTCTGAGAGGTACAATCTTCAGTGTGTATTGTGTCATTAAGAGTGAATTTAAAATTATATCTACATAGTAAAGTAATAGTAATATAATCTCTCTTAGGAGCTCAGTTTCCTGGACTTGATAATGTTTCTAAGTACAGGTTCCATCTTGTGGAGAGGGCATTCAGTACTATAGCTTGCAGGTTTTACACCTGGGTAAATATCTGAATAATTTTCTCTTTTCAGAGCATACATAGCACCTTCCAGCACTATGATGCTTGCCAATGGTGGTGAATATTTGAGGTCAGTACCAGATTGATTTCACTGTATTCCATGACTCAAATATGTTGGGTCTTTAACAATATGGTCTTACCATGAAGTTCTTAAGGACCAAGAGTAATGGCAACAGACTGAAATGTTTTGGGGGTTTATAGGATCTCATAGGCCCACAACAACAATAGAAATTACTCATTCCTGGTTTGGACTTTTTATATGCTAACCTATGGTGTGTATTAAGAATATTGTCCCTCATTATAGGGTAACTCCATTTAAACTCTATTAATATACAATTTATTATATGTAATTTTAAAGAAGCTTCTGTGATTAATAGGCTTCCATATGATTTTTACAAAAGGCCTTTAGGGTTAGTTATCCATCCACATACTCCCTCTCGCATGTTGTCCTTCCAAACCTGATCTCATTTAACTCATGTACCTTTATTCCCTTTCCCCATTTATACTACTGTCCCCTATTTCTCCATCCTTGAAAGGCCACCCATGCCCCTTAGTAGTTTCCTGGGTTAATTTTTCAAAAGGCGCTATTCCAAACATGCAAAAAGCTTGCTTTCTAGAATAATTATAAACTTAGATTACTTATTCATATGTAATTTATTTAAAATTAAGAACTTAAAACTAGCTAAAGATTCACATTTGAATTTTACTCTTCTTGTATTTTCCCTGTATTATTAATGTATTTATTATTCATTAACTTAGTATTATTTTACCATGGTTAATATCTATGAAATCTACACATAGTAATAGCATGTAAAAATAAAATTGGAAGTGTTATTCATTTTTAGTGTTTCATAAAATAATAGGGCACTTAGAAATCAATGGCATTTTAAGTTCAGTGAAATACTGTATTGTTCTGAGCCTATTCAGAAATAATTGCTGTAATAACAATAACACAGAGGAAATAATATCACTGGGTGTGAGCGATAAATTTCAGTGTCCAGCCAAGATAGAGTCACAGGACTTCATTTATTCTTCTGTATAATAATTAAAACAGAAGACTGGTGCCTATAGAAATTAACAATAAGGATCACAAGTCACTTACCTCTTAGGCAGGGAAATATATGTAAGTAAGGTAAGTCCTACCATCATCCTCTATCATCATACATTTTACTGGCTGGAGAGAGAGATTTCACAGGTCGCAGCACAGGTGAGGTGTTTATAAACATGGTTGACTAAACTGCCTCTGGTGACTGAACTGTCTCCAGGTCTTCTCCCCTTTGTAGAAGTCAAAGGGTAGGACTGACAGTTCCAGGTTTATCACCTCTTTCGTTCCTCTTTAGAGTAGCTCCCATGCCCCCAAATTGACTTCATTAGCATAAAATCTGTATGATTGATTGTGAATAGCAGGAGATATCTCTTTAGCACCGTCACTAAAAATTACAAATATTTTAGATCTATATCCAGAACTAGGGATATAAATAAAATATATATAATAAACTACTGTCATAAACTATGATGCTTCCAATATTTGCATACATATAATGTGAAGTAGTCTCTCCCTTTAACATGAAGTAGAACATTAGAATTACTTCAATATTTACATAGAATAAAGAAAAAATAAAGATATCTATATCTATACCCGATATTCCATATGCTTTATGGGTCATGCTATATTTAAAGAGATTTTAAAATCTACTGTGATATTGAAAAATAATTTTGAGTAAAGTACTTTAATTGATCATTTGTCAGTTAATCCCTATTAAGTTTTAATTGACTCTGTTTTTATAATACCTATTTGCCTATTTAATTTGAATGGAAGTGGTTTAATTAAAATGACATATATATGTGCATGTATTTATCCTGCTCTTTTCAAATTATGAAAATAAAACTAGACATTATTTAACTGCTAGGAATAAGATAAAGGCAGCCATCTTCTTTGGGCAGCTAGTCAGGGGTATAGATGCTAGGAAAATCAAGTTTCTACATGTCTTGGTCAAACCGGAGTCAATTCAAAGAATAATGAGATTTTAAATTCTACATAGACCCTGAGCTCAGGAACTAAAATCCAAAAAGGCCTTGTCCTGTCAAGATGTTATAGATCACCAAACTACCTAGTTCTCACCCTTAATTCCTGATTCTTTCTTTCCCACTAGAAACATTTTGTTTCCCCTTCTTATACAGATTGGCTTTTTCAAGCTTGTCCTCTTCCACTCGAACCCTTGACCAATCACAATCCCCTATACACATTCAAATTAACCAGTCAAGTATATCCCAAATTGATTTATATGCCGAGGACAATATTATCTTATTCCTGGGATCTCTCTCTATATATAAATTCCTCTATCCTAATCCAGGGTGAGAGTTGGCAACTCATTTCAAGACTCCTGCTAGATACAGAGACCTGGTTATTTTTTGTTGTTCTTTTGTTTTTTACATTTTACCTCTCAGTAATGTTCTCTGCTTGACTTTCTTCTGTTGTCCTTGCAGGTCATTCAACTCCAAACCAGCATACCAGGAATATAATTTGTATTGGCTTATATTTTGATGGAAAATTGCAAATTTTAAAATACTCTAATGCATCAAATGCAACAAGTAGATTTGCTGTTTCATCTATGAGAAGTACTACTAATTACCATAAATTTCATTAAGAAACTTCTTGAAATAAGCACATTTTAATGCACAGTTTCTGATTTTAATATAAATACTAACATTCATTTAAAATTGATACTTTTTCCTATTTAAGCACCAAGGCTTAAAAGTGATAATGAAGAAATAAAAATAATGTTGGACTTTGAATCAACAATGTCAATTTCCTTTTTTATTACTGTCACTACTGTCAGACAACTATTTAAATATCAGGAGGCTTGAAAATCAGTGAGGATGGACCCCCACCTTCATAATCAACACTTGTAAAACCAAGAACTGATACTGCAGGACTGAGTCAACTGTCTTACCTTGGATAAAAATAAGATATTCTAAAGTTCCATGAAGATCATAAGCTTTCTGGTTTAAAAATGTATATAACTGTACTTTCTCTCAATAATAAATCCAAACGGAATTTTCAAACACCTGGGCAGGAACCAAAACTCCCCCCAAGAAAACTGTCTGTTACAAGAAATATGATAAAAACTACCGAAACATGTAAGTAGACACAATGATCTCTTTGCCACTGTCCACACTTACCCTTGAAAGTTGCTCATATTCTGTAATAAACTGTGATTGACTTGTACGTTACATTGTATACATCATCAGGATTCATTCAGTGGTGATCGGAGAACTACAAGGCTGTGGGAGAGCCAGAGAACCTGGTGACATTACCCTGCTGAATTGTTTTAAATTTAAATGTTTCCCTAAAGGAGTACCCTATTTTGCATTCCATAATCAGTATGTGAGTAATTCTAACTTCTCCTTCATCCTCAGTTCATTTTATTATATTATTTTATTAGTGTCTAGTTGATGAGTATCCATATGCCATCATAGTTTATTTCATATTTTCTTAATAACCACTGTGTTGTGATGAGATACCTTCTATGTATTTTAGCCTCTCTGTATATCTGTAAGTTTGTGGTGTATGTGTGTATATGTGATTAATGTTGATATGTATATGTGTGTATATGTTTGTGCACACTAATGTATGCATCTACAGGCCAGAGGCTGAGGTTTGGCATCTGGATCTTTCTCCAGATTACTTTTTTTCTTCCCAAGGCTGAAGCTTATGCTCCTGGGATCCATAAACCTCCACTTCCCATGTGATAATTTTACACAAACATTCCAACCAGTCCAGTTTTTATGTGGGTGTTAAGGATCTGAATTCAGGTCTGCATGCTTACACAGTTTTACCCACTGAGCCATCTCCTGAGTCTTCCTTTTGAGATTAAATATGTCTTTTTTGGTAAAGGGTCAAGTCAATGATTTTGTACATGTTTCCATTGTGTTCTTGTTGGCTACTTTTTGAGTTGAAAATTTATCCTTGTTACAGGTATGATTTGAAAATATTTTCTTTCACTATATGCCTTTTTTCCATGCTTCTTTAGACAAATTCAGAAGGATGCCCTCTTCAAATTCAAATTTTACACTGAAGGACATTTGGGTGCAAATACTTGACTGGATAGGATTTAACATGTAAGGCAGAATACATGAGGTCTGGTGGGGGTTGGAAGGGGCATGGATTGGGGAGGGAGTTTAAATTTGATTAAAAACTGCTCTATGAAATTACAAAAGTTCAATACAAGTATATTTAAAAAGATTTAATGAGGATGATATAATTCTGTTCATAATTAGAGAATCCTCATGATTTAACATCTTCTGCAGGCCAAACCTCCTGATATTGTTACACTGGTGATTAAGTTTCAGTATTAATTTTGTTGATTAAGTTTTGATGTGGAATTTTACAGGATACAATCACTAAAACCATAGCATTCCTCTACTTATAGTTTCCCCACATCCATGTCCTTGTCAAATACAAAATACAGTCATTGTGCTATAACAATGCCAAAATGTCAATTCATTTTTTAATCCACTTTACTCAGGCCAAAGTCTAATAAAACTGTGATCTGAATCAGATATGAATGAAACTCAAAAGCATAGTTTATCCTGAGATAAATTTCTTTTAGGCTAAAAGCCCATGAATTCAGACACATTATTATTTTCCAGAACACACAAAAGGAAAGATACAGGATAGATATTCTCTTTCCAAAAGGCTGAAGTAGGTCAGAATAGAGGAGTAATGGGTTCCAAGTAAGTCGAAAACCTAATAGAGAGCTGGAGAAATGACGCTGCATTTAAGAGCACTTCTTTGTCTTTCAGAGGACCTAAACCCAGTTCCCAATATCCATTTTGGTAAGCTCACAACCACCTGTAACTCCAGCTTCATATTATACAACACCTTCTGACCTCTGCAGGCACCTGTACACACATGGCATAAACACACACACACACACACACACACACACACACACAAAATAAATTATATCTTTAAAAATTAAATAGAACCAAGATCCTTGAAGATGAAGACTTGAGAAATAGTCCTAGAGTCCATCTACCATGTCTGGAGACATTAGGTTAGGATTGGTTCTCTAAGATCTTGGGGACCCTGTCTGAATGACTTTACTGCGTAGAACATATACAGTAGCTCTTGAAAACTGGTGGTGGTGGACTGTAGGTGTCTCAAAATGGAATCTCACTCTGGTGGTTATACAGCACTGCTGTGTTGTGAATAGTAGCACTCCCATAGCTCCCCTGCATATTCACCTAGTGTGTCCTCTCTTCAGTGACTCTAGTCCAGACAAATTCAGTGGCATAGCCCTCCTGGGTTCACAGAACATCTAAGGCATTTTCTGAAATCTAGATAGAAGGTTTCAGTCCTCCACAGCTCATGTACTCTGCATACAGAGAAACACCCATGCAAATGTCACTGTGGTTTATGGATTATGACTTGTGTCCCATAGACACATGATCTGAAATACATATGTGATTTCCACAGCTTGTATGCCCAAGGATTGCCAAGGGCTTTGTGCCACATTGTGGGGTGATAAATTTAAGATGAGCATAGATGCTAATCCTTAAGTTCTCACAGTTATGTTACCCTTGTCCCTTGAAGCTTCTCAGTGGTCTGGCACTCTACCTAGGAGGCCATGAATGTCCAGGATATCCTTGAAGTGCTTTGGGGGTCATTTTTCCTCTGCCTTTATGAATAGCATTTGGTTTAAATGTTACTGTATTAGTCACTTTTCTGTTGCTGTGATAGAAACACCGACCCAAGCAATTTATAGAAGGAGGAGTTTATTTGAGCTTATGGTTCCAGGGCAATTATAGTCCGTCATGGCAGGGAGGCATGGTGGTGTGGCTGGAGGTGGCTGGAGCAGGAGCAGCAGAAGCGAAGCTCTGACATCATCACACAGACACAGGAAGCACAAGAGCAACTGGAGATCTGGTAAGGCTTAAGAGTTCTCTAAGCCCATCCCCAGTGACGTGTTTCCTCCAGGACAGCCACACCTTCTAAAACCTCCCAAAACAGATCCTTCATGTGGGGACAAAATTTCCAAATACTTGGAGCCTATGGGGGACATTTTCATTCAAACCACCACAGTTACTTTGGTCACAACTGTGATGTTGTTTTATTTTGTTTATTAAATCATTAAAATTCAGCGAATAACTTACAATTTTTACTTTAGATTAAGTAATAATGCTATGATAATCACTTGTTCTATTTATAGGCTTCTTTAAATAAAGTCAGTGACTTATGAAGAACTGTAATATGCTTATATTGATTTTTGTAAATAATGATGCTCAAAGGTGAAGTTGTCAGTTTCCAACAAAGCATGCTTCCATTCACTTGAAAGTATGTGCATTTGGACTTGTTCCTTTTAACCACATTTTCAGGTATATGCAGGAGTCTACCTCATTTAATTGAACCTGAAGTCCTATGAGAGCAATTATTATTAATGTCCTTATAATTTTTAAACATCTTAGAAATTTTCAGTTAAATACGGTCAATGGCTGTTCTTAATTTTTTATTTTTTGTGTTTTATATACTAAATAAATTTTATTAACTAGCTTATTATGATAATGTTATATAATAAAATTACAGTATCTGTAGCATATAAAAATCATCATACATGAGCTCATAAATCTGCAGTTTAGATGGTAGTTTACTGGTGTTACCTATTTTTATAAATATGGTGACTTGAACTTTGAATTACCTGGGATTTTACTCCCCGGTATGTCTTCCCCTCACAGGAAACTTGGTTTGGGTTGGTTCATACTTTTTATCATGACTGTAGAAGCCTATGTATTTACACTCATCTGAAGTCTCTGCTAATTGCAAATATGAACATCCATTTTCCGAAATAACTAATGTGCCCGAGTGGAAGGACATCAGAATTTTACAAGATGGAATATATGAAGTTATTCCTTGTACTTCAAAAGAGGAAGAGCTGCAACAATGGTGTAAACTACAACTCAATATTTAAATTGATGCATTTTATTATTAATTGGAGCTTAATCATTGTAAACAATTATGTGTTTCATAAAGACTTTATCTTTCAGTTATATCATGTACTTTGACCCTATTCACTCCACGTTTTCCCCTTCAACCTTGCCCCCTCCCACTTGTCAACATCCTTCCCCAATTTAGTCTATAATCTACTTCCATGTAGTATATTTATAATT
>NW_008331793.1:287584-326063 GCF_000622305.1 Nannospalax galili
TGAATCTCATTTGTTTTCCTTAATATGATCATTTCCAATTACAACCATTTTCCATCAAATATTCTATTTTCATTTTTATTTAAGGATGAATAAAATTCCATTATATGTATTCTCTTAATATTTATATGTATATACATATAGAGAGAGATCACATATTCTTCTATTTACCTGTTGAAAGAGTTTTAAAAATATAACTGGTCACAGACACATTATCTATATGTTTTTCTAAATAATATTTCTTTAGCTTTATAAATGATAAAATGTTACCATAATTTAAGTTTCCAGCTGTATCACCTGCTATTTTATAGTCTTAAACACTTGTATTGATTCTGAAAATTGTTGCTAGGACACACACTGGACATACATTAATTGACTGGGTGTCATGTTGTATTCCAAAAGTGGGAGTTCATTATATAAGATTTTAGAACTGATCCATTTTGACTTTGAGGTTTATATTCAAATATGTACCTTGTGACTGATTTGGTGATGGTGAGACTAAGAATCGTCTTTCAGGAAATTTTGTCTGACAGTATCTTGATAAAGATGCACTTAAGATAACTGAGGCAGCTTAGTCATTTGTTTGGCATGTTGTGCTTTGAGTCTGAAGAATTATGTTAAAATTTTCGCTTTTCTTATTGAAAACATAAATTCAATTTAGACTGGATGATTTGCTCCCCTGTACTGTAAGCAGACAGCTATTAGAAAGCACTAATACTACAACTCGATTTCAGTGAACTGTTGGTAGTAAAAATCAGACTGCGTATAAAACATGCATCATATAAGAATGTGAGACTGTCGATTTTATTCTGCAGATAATGCTTTACACAGGTTAATCCTGATATTATTAATTTTAATAATTTTTTTCTGAATAATGCATCCAAATTTTCCAAAGAAATCACACACTGCATTAAACTTTGTCATACATCACATACATGAATTAAAACAACTTTTATTGTATTTGTATTGCTTTCTGTTGTTGCATAACAAATACCACAAACTTAAGGACAGCATTTATCTCAGGGTTTCCATTGGTTGGAATTACAGGTGTGGGTTAATTTGTTCTGCTCAGTCTCCAAGCTGCAGTCCATGTTTGACCATCTAATCTGAGACTTGGCACACCCTTCCCAGTCTACACAGGTTGACAAAATCGATCTCCTTTCCAGATAAAGAGCGGATATAACCATTTTCTTGCAAGATATAGACCAGAGATTGCATGCAGACCCTTTAACATCACTCCATAAATGTATGTTATCTAAAGGGGGAAAAGGGTATATAAAAATGGTTCAACTAATAAAGTATAAAGAAAGGGAAATGTCTTAATCCACATTTTAGGGATTTTAAGATTTAACAACATACACATTTCTATTTCAACGAAACATTACTTGAGCATACTATTAATTTCTAGAATGATGATAAAAGTCAGAGGTATTGATGTGTTTTCATCTTGTTTGATGAAAGGTGTGGGAAAGACACAAGCAAAGTCCTCATGAAAAAGAATATTTTGCAGTTAATCTAATTGGAGCTACACAAATTCTGATCCTTTGGGTTAATCCTAGAAATGGCTGAAACTTGGAGGAGAAAAGCAGACAGAGAGGTCAGGTATAAAGATTTAAGGACAATGCTAAGGGTCTTGTACCTGAAGACACATTAATAATAAGCTTTGTTGATAGACAAATAAATATCAAATTGGCTTAGTCATCACTTTGGTTTCAAGCGAGTTGTCAGAGTCTATATAATAGAGACACAAAATTTTAACCAATTTGGTGTAAGAATTAAAATGTCCTGATCTAAACCACGACAGAAATATGTTTATTTCTACTCTTGTTATACGTTTTGTTTGTATTTACTATAATTAAAAGTCTTGGAGAGGCACTTGGGGACACAAATCAGACTCTGTGGGAAATATTAAACATATAATAGAGTACATTAAATTGGAGGAGGTGGGAGGAGGGATAGAGAGGGGAAAAAAATCTTAGTATCACCAAATTATGCTGTATGAAAATTATAAAGATTCGATAAAAGTGTTTTTAATTCTTAAAAAAATATAATTTGAGCCAGGCGTGGTGGCGCACGCCTTCAAACAGCATTTGGGAGGCAGAGACAGGTGGATCTGGCCTACATAGTAAGTTCCAGGACAGGTGGGGCTTTAAATGTCCCTGAATTGTGCTTAACGAATAACATTTACTTAATTTTTAAATTTTTTTAAATTTATTATTTTTATGTGTATGCGTGTATTGCCTGCATGTAGGTAAGTGCACTCGTGTCATACAACGCCCGAGGTGGACAGAAGAGGCTATCGTATCCCCTGGAACAAGAGTTCAAGACAGTTGTTAGCTGCCACATGGTGCTGGGATTCGAACCAGGGTCTTCTGAAATAACATTTACTTAATTTTTAAATTTTTTTAAATGTATTATTTTTATGTGTATGCGTGTATTGCCTGCATGTAGGTAAGTGCACTCGTGTCATACAACGCCCGAGGTGGACAGAAGAGGCTATCGTATCCCCTGGAACAAGAGTTCAAGACAGTTGTTAGCTGCCACATGGTGCTGGGATTCGAACCAGGGTCTTCTGCAAGAACATTCAGTGTTCTTAACCACTGAGCCATCTCTCCAGCCCCCACCATTTACTTCATTTTAAATGACTAATTAATGTAGTATCTGTTAAGCCTTACTGTAACCACAGTAATTTGACCTATTTTTGCTTTTTAAATTTAATTTTTGTGAATTTTATACAATATATTTTGATCATATTTTGATGCCCATCTTATCTGTACCACCTCTTACTTGTCCTTGCCCAAATCCAGGTACTGTAATATATATAGACTATAGAGTAAAATTTTGGCCCCAAATGCCCATTGATGTGGATCCATGCACTGGTACCTGGTGACCCTGCCATGAGTCACAGCTTTAAATAAGATTGAGACTCCTCCTCTCAGCAGGGATCTGAGGTCAAAAGTTCCTCATGTGGGGTTGGGGTTTTGACCCCACTTCCCCACTTCTATACTGGGATTTTGTCTGGCTTGAGCTTACATGGTGTTAGTTCATGTTGCTACCATTGTTATAAGTTTACATGAGAAACCAGCTGGCTGGAAAAATGTTTCCTTGTGATCTTTTGCCATGTTAGGCTCTTACAATCTTTCTGCCCTGCTTCCTTAATGGTATCTGAGCCTTGAGAGGCAGAAATTTGATATAGGTGTCCTATCAAGGGATAAACACTCTGTGATCTCTTATTCTCTATACATTGGCTAGTTGTGAGTTTCTGGCATAATCATGAAACACTTTAGAAGGAGGCTTATCTGGTAGTAGATGAGAGATGCATTCATCTATGTGTATGAGTCAATGCGAATCACTTTAATACTACATCTATTTAACAGAATAACAATTGGATGTTTGAGGATTAAAAATAATAAGATTATTTAAAGTGTTAGTTCATTAGTAATGAAAAACCTTCCAAAGCAAGAAAATCAGAATTTCTTTATTTTCTACTATTTTAATTAAAATAATCAGTGAATTAATTACTAGCATTTGTTTGGGTATCCATTGGCCACAGTACATGCGTAGATGTCAGAGGGCAACTTTCAGCATTTGATTCTCTTCTTCCACCTTGTGGGACCCTAGGATTGAACTCAGGTAGTCAGATATGGAGGCAAGCACCTTTATCTCTGAACCATCTTGGCAATATTCTCCAGTATTATTTTTCTCTAATCACTTAGCAGCAAAAGCTCATTTGTCTTTTATCCTAATTTAATAAAAATATACCTCTGATAGTAGAACTACCAAAGAAAATGAGTTAAGGAACTAGGAAAAAATCAAGACGAGAACACGAAAGGAAGAGATGCAAGCTATAATTGCAAAATTAGGAGGGAAATAGTGATGAATCTTGAACACAACATGGCAGCAAGTCTCAGAAGTGGACTTGGAAATTCATTCAATGAATAATTTTAATTTTCTTTGGTGGAAGGAAAATTTTACATATAACTATGAAATGGGGAAGATTGCGACAAATAAGTAAGTCATATTCCACCACTGCTTTTAGTATTTCAAGTATTTTTATTTCAACTACAGGTTTTTCTGGTGTGCCCTTGTATTAAAATGGTCCTTGGTCCTTGCCTTTGTCATTGTAAGCTTTCTTCATCGGCCTTGCACACTGATGAGGACATTCTATTTTCTCTTTTGAATATATCATTTTTAACATAAACATCTGGCCTTTTCTGAATGTTTCTCAATCATTAATTATTTTCTTTAATATTTAAAATTTTGATGCTCTGTAACCAGTAAGAGGCCAACTTATTCATCATCACATATCTTCCATAATATTTATTCATGTATACATTTTCTTACTTTATATTTGAAAATGTTTCTCAGGGCACATACATTTGGTAAGAGAAACCTCAAAGCTGAAGTGACAATTACAGAGCATCTTCAGATGATGTGGGACTAGAGCTTCTCTTAAAGCAAGTGCACTGCTCCTTTTATCCAGGGAACCGAGTTAAAAACAAATCTTATTTGCTCTACTTATGAATCACTTTTCCTGTTTGTCTGCTTCACTAAATTAAACCCAAATCTTGGTAACCAGCATCCTTTGTGGCCTTTAATGGGCTTCCTGGTAGAATTTTAGGAAATATCTACGATCCCTACAAAATCTTTCTTTTTTGTTCCATCTTTACAAGATACAGAGGTGAGCATTCAACTTGTATATTTAAAGTCCTTCATTTGTTTACCATGTGTGAGTCAATATATTATTATTCTACTCCAATACCTGAGTAAAGGTTTGCATTGGCTTTCAGTTTTGGAAATTCTAGTTAATGACCAATTGACCCTGTTGTTTTGGGACTAGGACAAGGCAGCGCATGATGTTAGGAACACTTAGGAGAGCAAATTTGCTTTTGTCAGGAGACAAAGAATAAAAAAACAGGAAGAGGAAGATCCATAACCTTATAAGAAAGGCATTTTTTAAAAAATAGAAAACCAAACCTTTTCTTTGATTGATAATGAGTAGAATATTTTGGTAGGAATTTATTATTTAATATTTGGACAAAATGAGCCATTAAAGATCTTGAGGAGAAGCTCAACCTTCAGATACAATCTTTTATCAAGTTTGGCTCATGATGATGGTAAGATAGATAAGCTCTTTATCTCAGTCCTCCTGGAATTGAGGAATAAGTTTGAATTACATAATGAAATCAAAGTGGAAAGAGAGAACTCATTTATAAAATACTTTGATATTTATAAATACAAAAATTTGAAAACAGGGACTGAAGAGATGGCTCAGTGATTAAGAGCACTGGTTACTCTTGCAGAGGACCTGGGTTCCAATCCCAGCACCAAAATGGTGGCCAACAACCACCTATATTTCCAGTTCTGGAGGCTCCAATGCCCTCTTCTGACATTCCTGGGCATTGCACAATATAGGCTTGCACTTATATACATGCAGGCAATGCACTCATAAAAATAAAATAATAATCATAAATAATGAATAAAATATATTTTTAAAAAGACTTTGTAAACACATTAAGATCCTGGTGTCTTCAAGTATTGCTGTTATACTCTCTAGTATCTTCAAGTCTTACATTTGGGCCTTAAAGCCTTTGTGATCTCATGTTTATATGTGGTGAGAATTGGAGTTTGTTCTCATTCTACAGCATATTGGTATCCAGTTTGTCACACACCACTTATGGAATATACCATGCTTTCTCGGATATGCTATTTAGTGGCTTTTTCAAAGAGCAATTGATTGCTAGTGATATAGATGCTCCAATCAATGGTACATCAAACATAGAAGAAGCTAATAAAACAGACCATCAAAAAGCTAGATACAAAATAATACTCTCTGATTTCATATGAAAGATGGTCAAGATCAGTCAAAATGTATCTTCAGAGAAAATCAATCTGCAAATATTCTACTTGTTAGGTTCCCAGTAACCACCTAGTGGTTAGCAATCATCTGTAACAAACTGCAAATATTAGAATGTACATAAGAGGCCATTCCAGTGCAGTGAAGAAATACCCAGTTTCTTGAGAAGACTATATGCAATGCATCCACAATTTATAAAAAAGTTGGCATTGATGTATATTCTATGAGGTTTGACAAATATAGAGTGACATGAATCCCTGGATGTAGTTCATTCACAAGAATTTTACTGCTCCTAAAGACTCTGGTTCTACCCATTCCTCCTTTCGTCTTAGCAACTTTTCAGTGTGCTCTCCCTCTTCCATTTCCACAACCTGTACATTTTAGAATTATTTTTTTGTTTCAACTTCATTAATTGGAAATGATTGATTGACGATAAGAAGTTATAGTAACCTAGAAAAACCATGTTGTTTTCTAGGTAGGAAAATCTTAGTTCATACGGACAGAAATATAAAGAATACTTATTGCCCAGAGAGATGGCTCAGCAACTTAGAGTAGTGGCTGTTCTTGCAGAAGACCTGGGTTAGGTTCCCAGTAACCACCTAGTGGTTAGCAATCATCTGTAACATAAGTTCCTGGGTATTTGATGCTCTCTTCTGGCCTCTGTGAGCATTGCACACACATGGTATACATGCAGACATAAAGAGTGTACATATAAACTAAAAGTGCATAAAATAAAAAAGGATATTTCTAATACAAGCTGAAGAAAAATTCAAATCCAAATAATACAAGAAGGAAAACAATGAGCAACTTACATGCTAGACTTAAATGCTATGAATTATAACTGGTTTTTACAATGTATAAATTTCATTCAAATTAAGATGCATTTTACACATCTTAATCATCTGTATACCCCATCCTCCATCTTCACCCTCCTATAGTACCTCCTACCATGTTTCATGCATTCTATCATATATGTTAGTGCCTATCAAGTGGAGTTTTTGTAGCCAGATGTCCCTTGGTGCAAGTTAATCCACTGACATTCACTGAGCCTATCACGAATCTAAACCTTAAAAATCAGCTCTCCCTTACCCAGCATTAATCAGTTCAGAACTATAGTTCTTCAGTTAAGGTTGGGGCCTGCTGCCCATTTCCCCAGCTCTATGTTGGGGTTTAGCCTGGTTGAATTTTCATGGGTTGGTATGCTTGGTGACACCATTGTTGTATGTTCATATGAGCAACATCCCAGAGGCCTGGAAGTCTCTGTGTTCCAAAGATCATGCAATAACCTTGGGTCTTACAATCTTTCCTCCCCTTCTTCTTCCATGGTCGCTGAGCCATGGGTAGGTGAGGTTTAATACACAAGTCCTATCCAGGGACACTCTCTGTAGTGACCAGTTGTGGAACTCTGTAATAGTCTCCATTTGCTGCATAAAGAAGCCTCTTTAATGTTTGTTGAATGGTATACTTGTCTGCAAAATTTCATTAAAATTCTCATTGAAATTGGTTTACAGTGGGATGAGAGAAGATGTTTTGTTTTTAACATGTTTTGAGGTTAAATTTAATCTTTTTTAATTTTTGACATAATTATTTACATTTGATTTGTATGAGTGTTTTTTGTGCATGCATGTACATGTAGCCATATTGTATAATGCCTGTATATTTCAGAAGAGGGTGTCAGATCACCTGAAAATAGAATTACAGGTGGTTGTATGCCTCTTTGTGGGTGCTGAGAATTGAACCAATGTCCTCCGCAAGAGCAGCCATTGCTCATAACCACTGAGCCATTTCTATAGTGCCATAAATTTATTCTTGAAGTTAATAGTTGGAAATCATTAGTACGATAAAGAATAAAAACTGTACAGGGAATGAATGCAGTTATGTAGGGAGCTTAAGAGAAAAATTTCCAACACCAAGTCTTGAGAACAAACATTGAATAAATAAGTGAAGACAAGCCTGATTCTGAGACCATAGGAAATGTTGCTGGAAGGGTACACTTCAAGTATGCCTGTGTTCAGGAAACATATGGGTATTCTAAGGCACTCTTCTCTGAATTAAAAGATGTTAACATGAAAAGTACATGAAGGTTGTGACTATTTAAGGGTTCACTTAATCCATAAACAAGAATGTCGTTTATGGCCTCTACAAGGACAACTAAGTAAAAAAACAAGTACTTGAAACCAGCACCAGATCTAAAACCTGAAAACATAAATTCTAAAAATATCACTATGCTTCTGAAACAATTTTTATACAGCTAATCGCTTCCTGTTTGGTGCACTTTACTAATGTAAAATCTATAGACCATCAATTTAACACCTCTTTTGTCTTTAAGAAAACAGCATTTCAAAGGAAAATGAGTTTTACAACAGAAGACAATTAATTGAGTCTTAGATCATAATGCAAACTATAGACATTTTTAAAAAGATAATTATTATGTGAGAAAACTAATTGAACTAAAGACATCAGTTTGAAAATCAGTCATTAAAAAAATCAAGATGAAAACTTCAACAAAGAAACCATTGACTACATCATGCCATCTAAATGCTAACCTTATGTTCTATATGTGTAATTTATATTGTCAAAATTGATGTCACTGTGAGTGTCATAAAGAATTAGAAGTATCTGGGCTGAAGAGATGGCTCAGTGATAAAGAGCACAGACCGCTCTTGCCGAGGACCCATCTTCAATTTCCTGCACCTGCATGGAGGCTAACAACCATTGGAAACTCCAGTTCCAGGGTATCTGACGCCCTTTTCTGACCTCTGTGAACACTGCATGACAGAAGGGCCCTTACAAATGTGCAGACAATATACTCATACACATAAAATAAAAATAATAAATAAAATATGAAATAGAATTAGAAATATTTTCCAATAATTACATGCTTAGGTGACCTTATCTCTTGTGGGATGTCTTATGTATGTGGAGGATGAATTAAAGGATTGTACAAGAAACATGATTTTTGTAATATACAAATTCATTAGAATGGTCAGATAATTCATTCTCTCTCTAAAGATTTCAGTTTATACAAAGCCCATAAAAGAGCAACTAAATTGTTCAGGAAGTAATGTAACGGGATATTATACAAAAAGTCAATAACTACATTAAATGTGTAGTATTTTCAGATATAAGAAGTTGGAAACAACACAGTGCTGGATCAATAGTTTCGTCTGCTTTAATTCTGAAACACCGAGTTCTGATCCTGTTCTACCCAGAATGATACATGTTTTAGACCTGCTTTTTCAGTAAGCAAAATAAGCTCTTCTGTATTTGCATTTGACTGTGTGAGTTGTCTCATTATTTGTAAACATGACTGATTCCTTGCATGCTTTTTCTTTCTTTCCTCACATAATTCTACATTATTCATATAAAGAATGGTTTTTAAATAAAACAATTTGCTAAAAATTTGTGCATAAAATGTATAACATGCGTAGAAAAAAATGTTTTCATTTGAACTCAATTTTGTTGTAAACACAATGACCTGAAATATCATTTACAACTTATGGAAAGATAGTTGCTAAAAAAAAAAACTTAGAATTTTAGGGTTCTGTGCTTTGCAATTTAATGTAAGTTGCTCATACTTCTGGTATGGGTTACTATCAACTTGAAGTCACTCAAAAATATGAACAAATACATTGCTTATGTTGATGGTTCTTGATGATTATATCTATTAAAGAACTTAAGACGTATACAATCTCTAATTGCATTTTTTTTTCCTTACAATTAACAACTTCAGGCTCCCAGATAGAATATTCTGCAATTCATGTTCCGTTTTCCTAAAATTAGACTGGTATCAAACATTTATGTGAGTTACTGAGCCTGACATCTAATTAACACTGTCTTTACAGGTTTAATGAGCAGTGATAAATTTCTATCCTTTCTTTGGCACATTTTAATTAGTTGTAATTATGAGTGGAGTGACCTGAAAAGATTGTTGTCCCACAGAAGCACAGTAAATTTGTATAATTTATATTTGCAGGGACAGAATATGTTTTTTATGACTTGAAAAACCAAAAGGTTATTTAAGCCATTATCGTGTTCATATAAAAACCCCTGTAAAGCTCAGGTAACTAAAACATTGGATATTCATATTCTACCAACATTGAGGGAAATGCTTCATCAATTGTATTTATAACACATCATTCCTGTAGAGCTGACCTTTGCAATTTTGTATAAACAGAATTCACATACTCCGATGTACACATATGTATGTGAATTTTTACTCTTTGTAGATAATTAATACAAATAATTGTTTGTTTTTATTTCATGTGTAAGAGTGTTTTTCCTGCATGGATATATGTTCACCACCTGTGTGTGTAGTGCCCACAGAGGCCAGAGAAGAGATCAGATACTCTGGATTAGTTACAGGCAGTTATGAGCCATCTTGTGGATGCTGGGAATCCAGACAGAATTCTCTGCAAAAGCAGCAATTGCTCATAACTATTGAGCCAATTATCCAGCCACTTTATTACTTTTTTTTGTCTTTTTGAGACAGGGTCTCCCTGTAGTTCCAGCTGACCTGAACTCACTATGTAGACCAGTCTGGCCTTGAACTCACAAGGTTCTGCCTGTCTATGCCTCCCAAGTGCTGGGATTAAAGGCGTGTGCCACCATGCCCAGCTTTTAATTACCTTTTATCTTAGCAATACATAAAACTACATTTTTTCTTTCATTACTTATTTTATATCATAATTGTAAATTATTGGATGAATATATATATTTATACATGTTTATATATATATGTTTATGCATATAGGGTTTGAACATTATCAAATATGCCTTATATGAACATTATCAAATATGCCTTCAGAATAAAATAGCAAACAATGAATACCTTGCTCTTATATTTCAGAATAGAAACATAGTTTTCAAAAGCATCTATTAGTGGACACCAGTTACACATAATAATATAACCTGTGTTGATCAGTAGCTTATATAAATCCCAATCTTTCTTGAATTAGCCACCAAGGTCCCTCAGATATGCTGAAGATCATGGGGATGGTGATGTTGACATGAACTATTAGCACTTCCTTTATGCTCACTAGTTGCTAAATTCTATTATATAAAGTTAAACTCTACAAAACTTAATTATTTGCAGGGAATAGAATTACCAGTCAGTTGAAATTTCTCATTTAGGACAACGATTCTTGTAAATGTGAAGGAAACTAGTTCATAGTAGACTATTTTCTAATTCTTACATACAATAGAATATTCTGTAAATATTTTCACTACTTCCATAATGGAGGGAACATATTTTGCTTTATTTTCATTTCTACATTTAATATATAGCTTCAGTGCCAAGTCAGAATTAATACTTCACTTGCTAAGCTTCCAACTACTGACCCGTTCCCTTCATTACAACCCTCTTTAGGATGTCATCTTTGGAAGACAGCCTAGTGCCCTAATCATCCTATACATCTGTAATTGTGTCATATCCTTATATACTTTCTTTAGCATAAGATCTTTCAAACACCCCCCACACACACACACTTCCAGGAGAGCACCTGGAATCTACTTCTTAATCATGTTGATAATAGCTTACAAATGATTTAGTTTTCCAAGCGACCTAGTAGTGAATTTCAGTATAGAAATATGGCTTCAACAGGATTTCCATTCTACAATGGGATCTTGAAATTATTCTCATCTATGTGTCTTATGTGAGTTGGCTCAGCATGCACCATTTGAATCAGAAGTAACTCTCTCCGACTTTTCTGTACAGATTGGAAAAAATGCAAGTTATGCCTTGATTATTGGACCCCTCAGCCAATATGTAACCATTTTTACTTCTTTTAGTTTACTAAACAGTGCAAGTGAATAATGCCAATATGGTGACCCTTTTACACAGAGGTAGGCATGTAACTGGATAGCCCATATCGAATCCAGCTCCTGCCATTTAATGACTGAAAATCCATACATATTTTGCCCCCAAATGTGTAGCCCAAAATACAGTAAATTTATAACACATGGAAGCTGCAAAGAATAATGAATCAATTGCTTTAAGACAATAGGCATTTGCACAATTAATTATCAAGTGAAATGATAGTAAGGAAGTGATTGAATGATATTTTATATCAAGCTATACTGTGCTTGTCAAGGGACTCTTGAATATTGTACGTGTCCCAAGGCAATTTTGAAGCTTCTTTCATGTTTCTTCCCTTTGAGTATCATTACCTAATAGAAACATTCTTTAAAACATCCTTCCCTGAAGTACAAACATTAAAAAGGGGATATTAGATTTGCAAAGCTGCTTGATTCCACTGCCAGTGACTACTAAGCATATTCCTAGGAGTCACGGGCTTTCTGGTCAATCCCTGCTTCCCAACCGTAATGCAAAATGGCTTCTGGCAAGTCACTAAACATCTGTGCAGCATCCTTTATCCTCAGGAAAGAGATAGCAATAATACTTACCTCATCCACAGGGGTGTTGTATGGTTTGGGTAGAGTTGCATTTTGAACATATAAAGCATTACAATTTCGTGGTAATATTGTAAACACACTACCCATTATCATTTCTGATCATGCAGAGTTGGACTCATGAGGATTTGGTACTTACTTTTCAAAGTTCCTCTGTTTAAACTGTCAGTATGCAACTTGCCACCTCCCTTACTCTCGGTTTAAATACTGAAAAGATTGGATAAATTTAAAAAAACCTGTGTGTAGTCTAGAACTGTGTGCTATTTCAATCCATTTTCCAACATTCCAGAAAATTTGCAAGGTTTTATGAGGTTTTAAGGGTCTAAATCTTTCTTGAATCAGTAAGAGAAATTTTACTTTTAAGCAGTCAACTTGCTGTAGAAATCTAAAGTTTACATTACGTCTTGGCCAAATACCTCTAATGTAAGCACACTACCATTCCTTCAATTGTCTTTACAAGTGTTTTGACTAATAGATATCTACTTTCATAATAGAATCTTATATTACTAGTTGACAATTAATTTTGTAAAATAATTTACTATTATGTGGATTAATTTATAAGATATTCCATAGGGACAGATAAAACACAGAAGAAATATAAGGATGATGATTTAATATAATTCAAGCAAGTCTTATTTTAGTATAACATTATCAAAATTATTGAAAAGAAAGTTAATCAAAATCTTTATTATGCTTTAAACTGAAAGATTAATTTAATTGGCTATCTCAAATTCAATTTAGAAGCCTTCTAAATGGGAATATATCCTGATGCCCACATAGGCATTTAAGATTAAATAAAAAAGTAAAGGTATATTTTGTCTGAGACATTTCATTACCTATATATATATATTTTTTATTTTAGTCAAGATTTTGAATACACAGAGTTGTTATTCAACTCAAGCTAATTGTATACCTATATTTTATCACTGAAATATTTATAAAGATCAAGAATTTTATGTATTCTTCCAAGTTCATATTACTCATACTAATCAATCAAAATCACCCCATCTATGGACCAATATGCTTACAAGAAATTATAGTACTCTTAAATGACCTATCTGATATGTATGTGTTGTTAATATCTATTTGAAGTCCTATAACATATTAGGATCAGTTTATTTGAAAATCTAAACTGTCTCAATAGTAAATACTAAGGCACAATTTGAATTCATCATAATCTTCTAATCATGTACAAAATAAAATGTGTAGAATAAGAAAATTATTTTCCCTCTTGTCTCTCAAGTATTGAACATCTTAGATTGGTTTGGAAACCAAAATATTCTACTTGAAATTAAGTATTTTCTAAGCCCACATTCTGTGATCCTCTGCTGACCATGTGTCCTTAGATCCTTTGCCTGGTACTGTCATCACCCACCCATGGGCCAGCAGGGCTTCTGTTCAGGGAGCCTTTTCTGTGCTTATAAGTTACAGTGTACTCAATAGTTTTTCTACTATTAGATTCAAGTTATGAGGCTATGTGTTGAGGTCTTTGGAGTTAAGTATAGTGCATTATGAAAGACAGGAATCTAGCTATTCAGTTTGACAAGCACCATTTGTTGAACATGCAGTATTTTGTCCTCTGTGTGTTTTCTACCCCTTTGCCAAAACCAGGTGACTGTAAGTGTGTATACCTAAATCCCTGTCCTCACTTCTATTTCATTGATCAATGTGCCTGTTTTTATGCCAGTACCTTGCTGACTTTATTACTATAGCTCCTGTAGTATAATTTAAAATCAGAGATGGTAATGGTTCCAGAAGTTCTTTTTTTCTCAGAACTGTTTTGGCTATCTTGGCTGGTTTTAGTGTATATGTGTTTCCATACATAATTAGCATTATTTTATTTTCAGTTTCTGTGAAGGATTGTATTGGGATTGGGTTGAATTAGTTTTTGTGTGTGGGGGGAGTCCATTTTTGCAATATTAATCCTACCAATCCATTGGCATGGGGTTTTTCCATTTTCTGGTATTTTCTTCAATTTTTTCTTCAGTGTCTTAAAATTTTTAGATGGCAAATTCTGGTGAGGATGTGGGAAAAGGGGAACACTTATTAACTGCTGGTGGTAGTGTGAACTGTTGTAACCATTATGTGTATTAGTGTGGTGATTCCTCAAAAATCTAAAAATATATCTCCCAAATGATCCAACCATACCAATCTTCGGCATATACCTAAGGATTTCTGTATCTTACTACAGAGATCCCTCTTCAACCATGATCATTGCTCCTGTCTTATTCACCACAGTGAGAAAATGGAAACACCCTAGAGGTCCATCTACTAATTAATGGATATTGAACACATCATACATTTACACAATCGAATATTATTCAGCTGTTAAAATTATGAAATTCACAGTGAATATATCCAACTGGTAACAATCATCCTCAGTGAGATAACCCAGACCTGGTAAGATAAGCACCACAGGTTTTTTGTCATAAATGGATGCTATCTGTGAATTAATATATATGCTTCAATTGGAAAATCTTTAGAGATCAGGAAACCATTAAGTGACCATGGAAGTTGGCTAGTGGGAGGGTAGCTAAAATGCAGTAATATAAATGGAAAAGGGGAATAATATATAGAATGAATTTAATGAGGTGGTAAATGAGAGGGCAAGGAAGAAGCGAGGGTAGGAAGAGTGATAACTAACACTAAAGACCTTTTAAAAGAGTCATGAAAACATTATAGAAGATTCTTTCAATATAAACATGTATAATAGAAAAAGGCACTTAAATGTAGTTTCATATTTACATTTTGATGCTGTGATAAAACACTGGCCAGTCCAAAGTCTCAGAAACTTCCACAGTCCTCACAGACACGTATGTTCATGTCCATCAGAGCAATAACCCAGTCTCTTTTACCAAATTCTATATTAGTTAGCTTTCCATTGCTGTGATAAAAACTGACCAAAACCAACTTGGGAAGTAAAGAGTGAGACTTTGGTGGTCACTTGTCTGATTCACATTGCAGTGGTGAACTAAACTTTCATGGTTACATCATCGTATTTATGTCTCAAAATTTGACTTTAATCCTTCTTTGTTTATGATATAGCTCATTGCCACTGACTCACAATTTGTGAAATCCAAAGAATCTTATACAATGTTCAGAATGATCATTTCCTCTAAAAACAGTTTGTATGATGAATACTCTATACTGGTCACACAGTGAGCCTAGTTCTGATGGGCAATGTGTATATGGAATTATAACTAAAAGACTCCTTTAGGAAGAAAAACAAAAAGCTTTAGTTCAGCAGTCTCCAAGTATATAAACATAACAGCTGATAAAGATTTCAGAGCAGGGTGTGATAAATCCGAGCCTGAAGCCCAAACACAGCCTGATACTTTTCTACATGAAGAAATCCAAGGGAAGAATGCCTTTTACTTTTTTATGTCATTGAAATAGTCAAAACAAGAATAATATTCCCTGACACATGAAATTTGAGTTGCATTGCCTGTTATGTTGGACTTTATGTTCCTGTGACAAATACCTGGCATAAATAGCTAAAGGGTGGAAAGATTTGCTTGTGTTTGTAGTTTCTGAGGTTTCCATCTATAATCCTGGGCTGTCAATGAGGTAAGAATATCACACTGAGGTAAGAATATCACACTGAGGAGAGCAAGGTGATGTGGCTATTAACCTCATAGCTGAGAGAGAAGATGGGACAGAGGACCAAGTACCTGGTACAACCACAGTGAACTACTTCCACCAAAATTGCTCCATATCCTGAAGTTTCTACTGTTCCCTATATAGTACCATTATCTTGGGAAGAGTGTTCAATGCATGTGTCTATCAAAGATATTTCATATTCAAACTATGATGGGTTTAAATGAAAATTTACAGGACCACATTTAAACATTTATATGATGCCTTTGACTATTACTATAAGAGAGTTGAAGGTTATGATCCAGAGAGTTAAGTTATTAACTCTTTCGTGAAGGGGCTGATCAATAAACTGCCTGGCCAAGTTTCTCAAATGCAATGCAGTTTCAAATCAAGGATGCATCTTCTCAATCCACAGCTTCAGATTCAGTCATTTTGAGACACCCCGGAGACCCTGCATTTGTATGAAATTATGATATTTAAATAGACTCTGGAGCAAAGACTCTACTCCTGACTTTACATTGTATCTTTGGAAATACATTGGTATCTGTGTATACAAAGCACTAATTAAAAGAGATCTTGAGGGTGCTGCTAGAAGTCATTATTCTTTAAACTCCTAGTGACGGGATGATGAAGGCAGAAGATGTGATAAGGGGAGTAGATACACCATGTGAAGACCAAATACCCCACCATGATACTGAAATTGAAGGTATTAAAGAAGAAAATGCATTGACATTTCTTAATTCAAACACCATATTTAATAAATAACTCTTCTCTCAGGCTTGGACATGTTTAGAATGATGCAACTCATTACTTAATTACTATACAAAGAGAGAATTGGGGTGTGATTTTCCTTGAATAAATAATGCATGAGGACACAGATGTTTTCATGGGAGTTCAGTGATTCCTCAGTTTTCACATTTATGATCCAGATAGAATTCTTCCTGTGGATGAAAAATCTGATGCACCACACTCTAATTATTACATTTCATTATCAGGGCCTGGTTGTCACTGATATTCGGGGTTTAGTAAGGTAACTTCCTGGTTTCAATGGACTGAAATTACATTAGGCACTGAGTACCGAAATGGGGACAAAATAAAATACTTCAGCAGAAAATTGATACTAATAAGAAATCACATTAAAAAACATGCAGCTAATCCTGAAAATGAAAGGGATATGTCATTTATTTCAGAAGTACGGGGACTAATGAGAACGATTAAAAAAAAGTGATTGGCTAACTGAGATGAATTATGAGGGTGATGGAATTTAAATATCCAATACAGGGGCTGGAGAGATGGCTCAGCATTTAAGAGCACTGACTCTTCTTGTAGAGGACCCGGGTTCAATTCCCAACACCCAAATGGTGGTTACCAACCATCTGTAACTCCAGTTCCAGGAAATCTGATGCCTTCTTCTGACCTCCATGGGCATTGCACGACACAGCGCACTTACACACATGCAGGCAATACACCCATACACATAAAAAAAGAGAATCACATAATAAAAATAAATAAATATCCTATAGTGTGAAGATCTGAGCTCTGATCGGAAATCTACTCAGAGCTGGAACAGGAGGCCTCAGTTCCCTGGGAACTTAAATGTTCTTCTTCTGCAGTTATTCCTATCATGGGACCGACTGTTCCTTGAACTCTATTAAACGTAGATAAATAAGCTTGTATAACAAATCTGCATAGCTAATAAAGTTATAAGTAAAAAACAGAATATTTAATAAGCACAGAAGGACAGATACAATTCCAAACAGGGCTGAGTCCTGGGAACAGGAATGTACTGTAAATATCATGTAGGTACTGTAAACATGATGAGATAACTTGGCTTGAGAAGAACATTTTCTCTTCCTCTTGTACTATAAATAAGGTTGCTTCTTAGAATAAAGTATGCATTGATTCACACTCCACTGCATCCCCTGTGTCCTGATTTCTCCTGCACCTATACCTTGGGGTCCTCAAGCCCATCAGGCTTGAATTGTGGTCACTGAACCATGACACTATAGAAATGGAGAAAACAAAATGCATTCACATACTCCTTATTTCTTCTAGTCATAGTAAAAAGTAGATTGGCCGAACTATGTTAACCCACATGAACACAACATGTTTTAATTCTTAGGCAATCCACATGTTATTACTAAAGAGATTAATCATTTCCCATTTATGTAAGTATGTCATACTTTGTATTGTATTGTTGTATAAGTGTGTATTTGAATATTTACTTACAGTACACATGCAAGGACCAACATGATATTAAATGTAAAAGCACAAAAAATATAATTATGTTTGCTGACACAATCCCTTGCTGTCATCTCATAAGCATCACCTCACATGTTGTCACTACTCTGACATGCTCATACAATAAAACTAATACAGGAGATCTCTATGGCACATTTACCCATGAAGAAGTGTAGAATACAAGTTTAAAACAAGACTAGGAAATGTCTGTGTAACTCAATGCTGACATGAATATTGAAAATTTATGAGGCTTGGGGTCAAATCTCAGCACCAGTATTAAAACTCAAGAAATACAAAGCCAGGTGACTTCAGAGTCTTAATCTTAAAGACTAAGTTGTGTAATTATAAGTTATATGTTCTGGAATGAGAATTTTACGTCAGTTGTATGTGAGCATATCCCATAGCTTTGAGTTGCCAATATGCTTTTGTATATTTTTATGCTTATATTATGTGAAGCTTAATGGAAAATGAAATATTGAAGTTTTTCAAGTTTACCTAAATTTAATAAAATATCCATTGCATCCCAAATTATGATATCACTAATTAAAATCTTGATTCAGTGACGAGAGATAATGGAAGAATGTACATTTTCCCTATTTTGGTTTTGCTATAATAAGTGAGAAAAAGCATTTACACTTGCGAGTTATTTTCACCTCAGTGATTGCAGCAACATCTGAAAAGACAGAATCTGTGCAGTGATTTAAATTCCTGGTGTGAGCTGTGTTATCTAATATTCAGGGACTATCCTAAATAAAGTTTAACGTTAAGTTTTAAATCAGCTGTTTTTCTCAGATGTAATATTGGATGCTCCATTTCTGTTGTTTTGTAATTCTATGAATAAAAATACTTTTATATAGTAAAATTTTCTCTATAGATGCAAATGTAATTCAAAGCTAAATATTAAAAAGAAATTTTTAGCTTATCTAAAATGCAGAAAACAAAAAGTAAAAAGATATTTGCAACAATTTTATTGCTCTTATGCTTTCGGGGTATTATAATTGGAATTAAAGATTAAAGTGATCGAAGAATAAAATATTAAAACATGATTTTCCTAAAAGAAAACATCTCTTTTTTACAGTTAACATAATTTCAACTTTGAAAATAGCCACAATTTTTTCTTAATCAGTATAGTATCACTCACTATATAACTACTATATAATGGATGTAATAAAGTACCACAAATATAATGGCTTAAAATAACACAAAATGATTACTCTGCAGTGTTGTAGGTAATAAATCCAGCTCTGTGTACCCTGGGCTATTTATGATGTCCACAATGTGTGTTCCTATCTGTAAGTTATAGGGAAAGATTGGTTTCCTCTCTTTGTTCAGAGCCTAAATGCTGGTCACATTCCTTTACTCGTGGCCCCTCCCTCCATCTGCTTCTCCCTTTTTAGAGGCAGCAATGGTGCATTTTTATGTACTTTTCTCTCATCCACACAGCTCTTTCTTACTCCTTTTCTGCTCCACAATTTCACTTTAGGACCTGTCCAACTTACTTTTAATTTTCAACTTGATTTAGCCTAGAGTCATCTGAAAAGTGAGTCCCAGCTGAGAAATTGCCTAGAGCAAATTGGCCTATAAGTATGAATGTGTGGCATTGCCATGATTATTAATTAGTTTTAAGAAGGCCCAGCCCACTGTGAGGTCACCATTTCCTGAGCAGCAGTATGGTGAGCATAATTCTACAAGTTGAGCATAGTTCTACAAGCCAGTCAGCAAGCAGTGTTCTTCCATGATTTCTACTTGAAGAGAAAGTAGAAATTGTTGAACACCTGCCCTAACTAACCTCAATGATGGAATAGTACCTGTAAACTGAAAGAAACACTGCCTTTCCCAAGCTGCTTTTTCTCCGTGTTTGCTCACAGCAAGAGATGACAATGAAAACAGCACCTTTACTGTTAAATGGTGACTCTCTAGAAAACAAAAGGTGTGTCTATTTCATTTCAGTGAACTTGCACATAATTCCATCTTTTGATTTTTGCCCTTAACACATCTTCATAGGTTCCAGAGGTTGCCGTATGGACATCATCAGAGGGACACCATCCTGCCTATTGTAATAACTCATCCCTGATTTGAATTTAAGGGTTTATGATTTTTTTATATATTATTTTGTTCAAGCAAAACGACAGCTATCAGCTCTGATATCATATTTTTCTCTCTTCTCCTAGATCAGATACAGTTAACTGACAGATATTCAAGTACCAGCCTATGCTGTGATTGGGGCAAGAAATAATTAGTACAGAGATGGGTAAGAGAATGAAAATGATTCCCAGCATTATCTTTCTGGACATCTATGTCAAATCACTAAAAAATATTGGGGTGGTGGTGGAAAGTGTTTGTTTAATCTTACACTTCCAAGGCAGAGTCTATCTTTGAGGGAAGTCAGGCAGGAACTCAGGGCAGGAACAACCTTGTGGAAGGAACTGAAGCCTAGACCATGGAGGCAAGCTGCTCACTAACTTGCTCCTACTGGCTTGCTTAATTACTTTTTCTTTTTTATTGAGACAGGGTGTAGCCCCAGCTGGCCTTGAACCTACTATGTAGACCAGGCTGCCCTTGAACTTACAGAGATCTGCTTGCCTCTGCCTCTGCAGTACTGGAATTAAAGGCCTATGCCACCACATCAGGCTAACTACTTTTCTTATCTTGCCCAGGACCACCTGCTTAGATATGGTACTGCCCACGGTGAACTTGATTCTCCAAAATCAACCATTAATCAAGAAAATTCCCTGGAGACATGGCCACAGGTCAACTGGATTAGAAAATCCCTCAACTGAGGGTCTTTCTTCCCAGATGTCTCTAAGTTTGTATCATGTTGATAAAAATTAACTGTCATGAGCTCTTGACAACTTGACATACAAACATATTACTATGAGGCATACTTTTCCCTTCCTTCTTTATCCCAAAGTTCTTGATATATAACTAATGGCCATTTCATAATCTCCTTACTTTAGTGTAGAATTAAGATACTTGGTAGACATCAAGTTTATTATGGCACTTTTATTGAGACAACAGATTTAAGCAAAGGCCTAAAACTGAAGAGAATGTACTTTGGATAATGAAAATATTATATTAATGGAGTAATTTATTTTGAATTGTCATTAAACTGGTCTAAGCTAATTAATAACTTAATATGATGCTGTAGTAAAAAACGAGAGCAATTGTAAACACAATGCTGTGTAAGATGAGCACAGACTAGCAGACACCATTCAACGCATGGAAACTTCAGGTTAGAGGAGATTCGGTTGCTCTCTGAGAACAAGTGTTTAAACCAGCAAAAGTATCGGTAGATATATTTAATGTGGAAAATCTTCCGGGGAGTCACTAATCCCCAGATGAGGGATTATCTTGTCTCAGAAAATTTTTCTCATTTAAAACTGTAACAAACCATAACGTGCCAAAGATCTAAGTTACCATGGCTTCCTGTATATTGGGTGTCATGCAGACAAAATCCTCCAGCTGCTTTTTTGCTCTGAATTTAGTTGGATGCTTTCGAGTGCCCCTGCTGTCAGGGTCTTGTCATGCCTACCTCTCCATCCTGAGCTGTTGACTTTGTGGCAGACACCTCTCTTTGACCTGATTACAATTTATGACTCTACTGTGCCCTGGAACACTATATTCAAAGTCTGCTTATATCTGCAAAAAGACATCCACGTAGCATGCTCCCTGGCTACATTATTTGCTGAATAAGCAGCCCTCTTATGGATGTATCTTTTCAGGACACATCTTGAAGATGAGGACAGCAAACCTCACAGCACATAGATACCTTGAAAAAGAGATGCCTGTAAAAATCAAATCTGTAATGAAAACCTTCCCTAAAAGAGGCTGACTCTGAAGCCTACTCTGAGAATATCATCACACTCAACACTCAGATAGTAATTTAAAAGCTCCACGGACAAATAAGTCAACAAAAAGACTAATTATCAAAGAAATGCCTCAAAACTAATATCACGTTTATATAATGCATTTCAGAAGGTTCACTAAAATAGTACATGGGATCCAGATGTTTAAAACGTTCAAGGATAGGAAATGTGATCTAAAATTGAGTAGTAGCTAGCCAAGCAGTCTTTTACATTTCAAAGCTACGAAAAAAATTCAGATCATATAAGAACTGTAGAAATATTCTGAGTCCTTCCACAAAAGCACAAAATCATTAAAGAAAATGTTGAGTAGGAAGAATTATATACAGTTTCAAAGAATTCCACATATTAGAAGTTCCCTCGAAGTCTATTAAAATTGATATACAGAAATCCATTAACTCATTATTGTATTTTTAAGTTCAAGAATACTCATCATACAGGATAAAAATAATCCTGAAAATCAATATGTATTCATGCAACAATGGGACTAAATATATGCTTTCTTAACCTAATTATCTATTTTTTCAAGTGTATATGTCTGTTACATATATTGGTCTCAAAGAGGAGCAGCTTGCTTAATGGGGAAAAACTGAGAACATCTCACTACCATGAGGAAAAGATCACTATTTCTGTCATGACTAAGCTTTTCTTTGCAGGGAAAATCTGTTAAATAGTATGGAGAAGAAAGAAACTGAAGACAATTTGAGGCTAGATAGATGACTCATCTGTTAAAAACACTTGCTACTCTGGCAGTTCAGTTCCCAGCCTTTATGTGGTGGTTTACAACCACTTGTAACTCCATTTACAGAGGATCTGATGCCCTTTTCTGGCCTCCACCTGAATCAGGCATGCATGTGGTACACATCCATATATGCAATCAATCATTCATACATAGAATAAATCTTTAAAAAAAATATGAATATAGTTCTTCCTCAGGACCCATATTGGATGGTTTCCATGACACCACACAAATACAACAATTTTCACATAATAAAGTGAATTATATAATGTGTGTAGTGTCTGCACATGGTCTATGCATACTCTTCCAGAGTCCTTAGATAATTTCAAGATTACAGTGTAAATGCTGATTGAATGATTGCTATATCACACTATGCAGTGAATGACAGACAAAAATGTCCACACATCCAGTGCAAATGCAAATATCTTTTTAAATATTTTTAAACTGAATGTATTTGAACCTATGGATATAGAACCAATAAATACAGATGGCAATAATAATAATTCAAACAGAAAGTACTGACCAATTTACCAAAAAAAGAAAAAGAAAAAAAAAGTTAAAACAACAACCTAAGTGAAGTTTAAAATTATTTTTATGTAAACATGCAATAATTCTGACACGATTTCTTTTATTTTATTGATAGAAGATAGGAGACTGTTGGATCAGAGATTTAAAAAAATCAATACTATTTCTTATACAATATCCATGGTGTCATTATTTGGTATCTGTTTATTAAGTCCTGATTCCCACAGGCAGTACGAAATACACACTTAATACCTCCTCTCAGCTCTCTCTGAAAAGGGGTTGAGGTACACGAGAAGGATGCTAAGTTTAAGGCACAGCTTTTTAAACTCTGTTGTGATTCCCATACGGAATCATGTAAGAAAATGTGAGGGTCGTGAAAACCTTGACCACAGTGAAGTATTTCTGAGTGTGCTAGGACCAAAGTTTCATTCAAAATCCAGCAAGTAATGCCTTTGTGTGACCATGGGTCTAGAACTACCTATTAGGAACTGGTGAGCTTCTGAGTGGGTACTAAACTGAAGTCATTGTCTGCCACTCCCATTGAAACAATCCATACCCATGGTCTTCTCCCCAGTCCATGATTGACTCTTGATAGGCTCATCTTGTTTGTGTCCATTGAAGGCAGCACAGCTGTGAGGTCATGGCTGCTTTGGCTTCACCATGCCTATGAGTAAAGATTTCACAGTTTGTCTCCCTGTATTCCAGATTTTGTGATTGTTCCATGTCTTCTTCCACAATGATCCCTGAACATCAGAGTTACCTCTGATATTATACAAGTCCACTTAGGGCCGATCACTTAATCATCATTATTCTCCGTACATGGGGGACCCATATCTCCACATTCACAACCATTCATTGCTAGGAAAAGCTTCTCTGATTAAGGCTGGGAACAGAATTTGTCAGTGGTAATAAGCAGAAATATTTTGAAGTTTTCTTGGTGTCATTGCAATTAAACTAGACAATAATAGCAAGTTCAACTCCTTCTAAGACCTCCTCAGTCACATACTTTTGACCAGATTACAGTACCATGTAGATATTTCCTCTCGTGAATTAGACTTCAAATCTAGAGAACACTTTATTACCACCCACAAGTTTTCTGATCTTATAGAAAGATAATATTTCAAAGATAGGAAACAATGACAGTATTTTCTTATCAGCATTCCTCAGCACATGAGTATTGAACTAGCATGTCTTTGAATTTCACTGTGTTTGAATATTTATTCTAAATATGCTATTTATGTTGTTGAATTGAGTTTCATATGAACTTGTTAAATTGTTTGACTTAAGATTAAGAGAAAATTTCCAATGATTTCTGAAATGTTTATGAACCTACTTCTTCCAATTTATCCTCTATATAGACACCATTCTCAGAATCAAAAATGATAAAATCAAAATATCAAACAACTCTAATTAACACTGAAGATATTCCATTTCTGCTGTATCAAATATTCAGTCAAAGTTTAAAATCATTTTTATAGAGTAAACAAAGATTTATTACAGAGAAATGAAAAAATTCCAAGAATGAGTGATTCCAAGAGCAGAATCTCTCTACATTTAATTCTTCACGGAAAAAGCACATCCATCTAATTACGGTACAGATTTACTTTCATGTATAATAAATGGAAAATGTAGGTGCATACCAAAGAACTGTCTTAAAATAAAGATATATTATGAGTAAAACTTTGATTTTTATCCCAATTTTTTGTGCATGTATACCTCTGTAAAAATTTCTCAGAAAATAGTTGAGAGTAGAAAGCTTTTAAGGCCTGGTTTAGGCAACTTGCACCTTTTAGAGTAAGAAATAAACATGCTAATTATTTTTTCCTGCTGAGAGATAACAGCTCTGACTCCCCAGTATATTCCCACACAAGTATCCTTGAGAAAAAGATAAAAAAAAAAAAAGTACAATTAGGTCCTAAAATATGACTGAGGGTAGGGACGACAAAACAAACAAAACACCTGAAAAGCCTTTCAGAGTTTGGTTTGAGTTGGTGGTTGGTCATATTAGCAATTTTTCCTGCTGATGTGATAACATGTCCTGACAAAAGCAGCTCGAGGTCAGAACGGTTTATTTGATTCACAGTTTAAAGACACAGCCTGTTTATGATGCAGAAGACAATGGAGGCAAAGCTTAAAACAGCTGGTTATGTACCTGCAGTCATGATGATTTTTCTCTTGCTGAACTAGCCTACTTGTCTTTATAGAATCTAGGGTCCAACATCCAACACCTGAGAATGGAGATGTCCCCCTATAGTATGGCACTTTTATACCATAAAATATTAATCTGAGTTGAAAATATTAACATGTAACTGGACATGGTGATGCACGCCTCTAGTCCCAGTGTTCAGGTGACAGAGACAGATGGATCTCTGTGAAATATAGGCCAGCCTGGTTTACATAGTAAGTTATAGACCAGCTGGGTATACAAGAAGACCCAGTCTCAAACAAAGCTATCAAAAAATAAAAGAATCTATCTATCATCTATCTATCTATCTATCTATCTATCTATCTATCTATCTATCTATCTATCGATCTATGCAATCATATCTTCAATAACATTTTATCCAAAATTTTACTGAGTTTTCATGCATTTCATATAATCAAATTCAGTAACATTTGTGACACAGTTTTGTTTGTATGCCCCACCATATGTCATTAAGGTTTATTGGGGAGGAATGACAGTTCTAGTCTGAGTTTGGAAATGCTTGTGGCTAGACTAGGAAATGTGAAAATAGTAGAAAATGAAAGGATTTAGAAGTCTAATGATGTGATATAAAAGGCCAACTAAGGTAGACCGAGAGAACATTCTTTCTTTGAACACACCTAGAAATGCCTTCCTGGAGAAAATGTTTTCCCTTCAAAATAGTGTTTGATGTGAAATTTGTTTAAAAGTAGAATAAGATCCACATTTTGGATATATATACCTTGGACATAAAGATCATGGTTACTAGAGTTAAATTTTAATTTTTTTCATTATATGTTTTAATAAAAGAAAGAAAAAGATATACAGAAACTAAGGATGAAAGATAGGAAGGGTGGAATGGAGGGAGGGAGAGAGGAAGGGAGGGAGGAAGGGAGGGAGGGAGGGAGGAGAAGAGAAGGAAGGAGAAACAAAATAGATACCAAAGAAGACGGTGCAAAAAAAATTTAGTAAACCAATCAAAGCTTTAGACTAAGAAGGAGCTACTATGTGAAGATTGCCTTAAAGATTTAGAGGCTTTGTTCTATATTGTTGAGTTGTATTCCATAGACTTTAATAAGCATGTTACCTACCCCCAAATAAAATCATAAAGAATAAGGCTAGATCAAATTTGAGCTTGTATTTAGTTATCAAATATGTGACATTAGGCACAGGGGTTTCATTTATCCAAAGAAAAATCTACTTAAAGTAATATTATCCACATTTTCATTAGGTAAATACTAAAGATGGTAGAGGCTGAGTTAAGATGACATGAGAATCAAAGCTGGTCAGGGAATGTAATCACTACCTCACACAGATTAATAGAGGGTTGGCCAGACATAAAATAAACATTATAGTAAACCCCAAAGTAATTTTCTTTCTCTGTTTATTTTCAGTTTTGATATCCAAAATGAAAAACTAAAAGGAAAATGAAAAGGGGAAAGTAGTCTTCAGAACACATCTTCAAAAGTAAATCATCTACAAAGTCATGGAAGTATTTCAGGCTTCATGACTAAATAAAGGCTTGCAATTTCACCTTTTTACTTTTTAGCCTTGTAGCCTTGAGAAATGTTTGGAATCTTACTGAACTACATAAAGGTGATGACAGTCCATGCATGAGAGAGTGAAAAGGAGAAAGGGTACAGTGGGGGTCTCAGTTGATGGTAACTGGTCACAGGAATAAACATCCTGGTAGAACACTGGGCTATTTTGTATAATGTTGTATGTAGGCAGAAAAGTGGAAAGGGGGAAAGGGAGTAATCAATACAGTACTTTCCAAACATGCAGAACATAGTTCAATACGCAGTACCCATGCGAAAAAGCAGGCATGCACACCTGCAATCAATGTGCTGGGGAAGTGAAAAGTGAAGACAGGAGGATTCCTGGACTTTCTGACTAGTCAGTGGAGGAAGACACTTAACATCAAACTCTGGACCCGATATGCACACATATGTTTGAATGAGAGAGAGAGAGAGAGAGAGAGAGAACAGAGAGAGACAGAGAAATTGAATTCTATTATATTCTGTTCAAGAGATTTGTGGTAGGATATAATCAGAGTTTACAATCCTTTAAGTCTCTTTTTTTAATAGTTTCTTACAGGAATAACATGAGATAGGCCAGAACCAGCTGTGCTACCCTCTTTTTAAAATGTAGTGAAGCTTAGAACAGCGTCAGGGTAAGTGGGACTCAGATTTACTCTTACGAGTCCATGACTTCCTATATAAAATCCTAACAATTGGAAAGTGGACATAAGCACTATGCATATTTTCATAATTTCCTTTGCTATATTAAGCCATTCACATAAGATGCACTGCAGGCCACTCTTCCAAATATACTGAAGGCCTCCAGTCTATATTGTGTACAACCTAAAGGAGAATCAGGAATATCAATATTTAAAAGATGCCCATTAGGCTTATGATAGAAATTGGAGCATTCCTTATATGATTCTCCATGACAAAAATGAATTCTCCGAATTTAAACTGTAATCAAATTTAGAGAAAATGAGTTGATTGACTATATATTTAATAATTGTTCATTTAAATTACTAATTCATTGCATGGCTTAAGTAGATAGTTTTTCATTGAACTATGGAGTCAACTAATGAGCTATAAGTATCAATTCCCACAGACTAAATTCCAAAGTAACAGTATGCTTGTGAACAGCACTACTCAGCCAAAATGCACAATTCTTTGTCATTTATTGGCATCCTGGGAATGATTCTAACTAACATAAGGAAGAACTGACATAGTCTTACAACGTGGGGAAAGCTGGTCTGGAACACATGACTCCTCTGTTTCTGTTACCTGGAATTATAGGCATGTACAACCCAAACAAGCTCAAAATATAGTTTTAAACTTACATGCATTTGTTTTCCTTTTCACACAGTAAAAACTAATACAAAAAGTAAAGCAAATAAAAATTAGAAAACAATAATTATAAGGAAGATAAAAGAATTAATTGAATGATGTGTTGCCCAAATTACCCTAAAACAAACCATTTCTCCCAAATAATAGGTAAGAGAAACATGTTATTTCTAAGAGCAAGAATCAATCATCCTTTCATAAAACAGTTATGCATGGATTCAAACCAAAGATTTAATACATTCTTCAACCAAGAAATTTCTTTTTTTGAGTTTCTTATGTTAATGAATTTTATCAGATGTAAGAATTCTAAAAGAAAGCTTAATGACTTAAAGAAAGATAAACTCAACTGCACAATCAAATACATAAAACAGATTATTTAAACCTCTTCTGTTTATTCATGGAGAAAGAGAAAATATCAAAAAATTCACATGCAGTATTTATTTTCTTGCAGCTACCTGTTAACTTTTAATACAATTTTTCATATACTCTCGGTGACAATAGTTATTATGTTTCTTTTTTTTACAAAATTATTAAGCAATATAGAACTTAATTTGCATAAAATCTTCTGGAGAAAACTATGAAATAAAGATTCATTATACTATACATTGAATGGGGAATTTATACCCATTTGTTGCTTAGCTTAATGAATTTGTTCATGTAGTGCCTTATGTGCTTACTTTTCTGTCCTGGGCATATAATTTTTTTTCCAATTTGGGGGATTCAAACAAACAATTATGTAAATCTTTATTTGCATGTCTTAGAAAACATGATTTTAGTAATAGAGAAGAAACTGAATAAATCAAATGTTGTGGTATGTTTTCTATTTAAACAAATGCCAAATTCCTCTTGAAATAACTGCTAAACCATGAATACAAATTTTTTATGTTGAGGGATAGAATACAGCGTTGTTACACTCATGTAATCTAGTACTATTTTTATACCTCACATAGGATTTTCTATATAGTTGATCACATTTTATGATCTTCCAGATGGTTTTAGCTCTAGTTTTGTAATTCAGTAAAAATTATTCCTTTGAAACCTATAGCTTAGAATGACAAGTATACTTCTCACCACTTATCAAAGGAGTTTTTATTGCAACAGATGGAGTCTATCACAGAGTGAGATGCCCAGTCATAAGTGACATATCTACAATGCGGTGTTTACACCTAAGGCTTGGGGAACATAGTGGAATGGGGGAGGGGGCAGAGAGAATAGAATATTAATACTAAAAATTAATATTCTCCCATATCCCAGCCCTCACCAGCGAACTTTCCTCATGTAAGAGATGGTGATAAACACAGAAAACTACAAGTGGCCAAAATTTAGAGAATAGGAGACTGCAGAGTGATTGTTCCAGGATAGGATTCCAATATTAAACCATTGACACCTGGAGTTCAGGGACCATTTCGAGAGAGGGAGGGGAAAGACTGTAAGAGCCAAGGGTGGTGGGTAAGGACAAGCAAATAGAATTTTCTAGGCAGCTGGGAACTTGCTCATATGAACTTACAGCAATGGTGACAGCATGCACAGACTCATGCAAACTCAACCCAGCGTATAAACACTCAGCATAAAAGTAGAGAATGGATAAGAAACTTCAACCTTAGCTAAGGAACTACTGGCAAGGAATCACTGCTGACTGAGGGAGAGTTGGTTTTCTTCATGGGAATGACCCTAGTTAGACTGACCAGTCTCCAGTGGATGAACTCACATGGAGCGACATCTAGGGACACAAACTTTGACTCTATAGGCCCTAACATATATGACAGAATACTCTGACTGCGGGGGGGGGGCATGCAGATAGGGGAGTGGAATCAAAATATAATTAAGATCTATTGTATGTGATGCACAAAAATCAATATTATAATTTGTACAAAACAATAGAAGAAATTTTTATTTTACTGTTTTATTGCCCTGACCAAACCTAAAAAAAAAAAAAAATGATGAAAGTGGTGTTCATGTGTATTTCCTGACCTCTTCTCCTGACCATAGGGGAAACTAGCTGGGAGTGGAATCAAAATATAATTAAGATCTATTGTATGTGATGCACAAAAATCAATATTATAATTTGTACAAAACAATAGAAGAAATTTTTATTTTACTGTTTTATTGCCCTGACCAAACCTAAAAAAAAAAAAAAATGATGAAAGTGGTGTTCATGTGTATTTCCTGACCTCTTCTCCTGACCATAGGGGAAACTAGCTATTCTTACATAGCTAACTCTCTTAGTTGTTGATGTTACATATATTTTCCTTGCCACTTTAATGAATTGTGAAATGCCCTATTGATCCCTATTTTCCTGAATGTTTTATAAAGAATAAACTCGCATGTTTTCTCATGTAATTTCTGCAACATTGATTTGATCATGTTACTTGTCTTTTTATTTGAATTTGTGAATTACATATTTTTAGATAATTATGATTTAAAATCTGAATATAAGTAACATGAACTATTGCAAATTATACATATTCAGGTAATCATTTCTTTATTTCTGAAATGACACACCTTTGGTTATGTGTTCCATATTTTTAGGTATTTGGTTATGTTTTCTAATATATTACTAAGAATTTTACATATATACTAATAAGACTAAAAGCCTGTAGTTAATTTTTCTTGTAAATGGCTTAGTTTCACTAGCAGAAAAATGGTGATGTCATTAAATAGGTAAAAAGGAAGTTCAATTTTTTTTAAAAAATCAGAGTTATTATGCTGTTTATTTTCTACATAGTTCATAGAATTCAGCTGTGAATTCATGTTAGACTTGGATCTTCAGATTAAAAACCAGAAACAAACCTGAAATAAAGAAATTTTAAGAAATGTATTTAATGTAAAAGAGTGAAAGTGGCCACAATTGGACTTGAATGCCAAATATTTTTTAGATGCTAGATTGATTTCTTATCTATAAGATTTTTCAACTTCGACTGCATATTACCATTAACTTTGATACTTTCAAATCACTCCTTTTCTTGAGTCCTATGCGTAGACTTTATGGCACAACTAATTTTGGTTTTGCCCTGACAAATTTATTTTAAAAACTCCCTCTACTGTAATATGCACCTAAGACTGATAATCTCCAGATGTCAATAGCCTATAAAACATTATAAAACTTTTAGAAGTGTATGTCTAGTAGGTCATATGAAGTAAGTAGTAGTTTCTTCAGTTATTATTCCAGATGGTTTGAATATGTTTGCTGCCAACTAGTTTATAGTTTACAAGGACAAAGTTCTTTTCTTACAAACATAAAGGACATCCTGGCTGCATTATATTTTACTGATTAAAGTCTTCACTGGACAGTCCTCTGAGGTGACTGTTTTATATTCATACATTTTGGTTAACTTTCCAAACAATGTGACAATAGATGCCTAATTATCTGGGGGAAATTCAGATGTAAAAATAATATTTTTAAAAGTGTTAAAAATTAGGTCACTATTTTCCTTAAGCTACAGTAAAAAACATGTTTGTTTGTTTTTGGTCATTTTGAGACAGGGTCTCCCTGTAGGCCCAGCTGGCCTGGAACTCAGTATGTACATCCGGCTGGCCTTGAACTCACAGAGATTCACCAGCCTCTGCCTCCTAAGTGCTAGGATTAAAGGCATGCACCAACACGCCCAGTCAAAAATATGTTTTAACTATTATACAGTCTATTTTTTTTCTTAGATTTTCTCATTCACTCTTTGAAACTTTATTTTTGTCTCCTTTAGCCACCTTTATCCCTGGCAACAGACCCTGCCTTAAGCCTTTTTACTTAGAATAAATTTTTCTAGTATATTTCATTACTTTTCTTATGTTGTTCCCCATATAAGACATTATCATGAGATGATTTCCGTTTCCTCACTGACAATCTGTGTACACAATTTATAAGATCCAATATATTTATCTTAGTTAAGTACATTGCTATATGGTGGTCAACATTCTAATGCTTTAAAAATATTTGATACATCCCATTTTTATGTCATGAGTTTAATAAAATACCATCCATATTTTTTTCTGAGAAGTTACATTTCAACAAAGGGGTAGAAGAATTTGTTCTACTTTATTGACATCTCTTTGTTATAACTCTAAGAACTCTTTAGTGCACAGTTATCCTCAAAATATAGCTATGACCATGTGATTCTAGCTATGAAAAATAATGCAAAATGAAGCAGTTGAGGAGGAGTTCATCATTAAACAATGCGGTTGAAAACATAACATATTCCCAGTGTTTAAAGCATACATTTTCCTTTGCTCAGTTTCTAAATTAGACAAACATTAAAAACATGAAATATTCTTTTAACAGATCATTGTGTATGTGCATGTGTGTATGCATGCTGCTTTATGTGGGAGGTGTATATACATGTGTGCATTCATGTATGTATGTATGCACGTTGAGAGGCAAGTCATGGTGTCTTTCCCAGATGCCCTCTACCTTACATATTGTGGCAGAGACTCACTCTTGAACCCAAAGTTTTCTGCTTAGGTTGATCTAACTTCACTATATCCACTGAGCCAGGGTTCCTTAATAGATTTCTTGCCTTTTCTCTGCTTCTTAATTCAAAGTGGAAACAAAAAAGTTGTTCCTCTTCCTCTGTACCAACGTACTAGTTAAAATGTTAAGGATTATGCGAAACCTCTTGGTTCATAAAAAGAAGAAATTGTTCTCTTTTTCTGTAACTAGAAAGGTCTTGCTTACATAGCAATAATTGTGCATATAAGTTACTGGTTTCTGCATTAAAATTTAGGCCTCCTTTAAGCTCAAGATCTTAACTTACTCATAGTTTAGTTATAACATATTTTTCATGTATAATAATCTGAAACATAGGCTCAACTCATTTGATTTCAACTTATAAACCATATACAGAACTTAAATTAAAGCTGAGTTACTTTCATAATACTCAAATTCTACTCATTAGGGATGAATGTAAAGTGGTAGTTCATATGGAAAATACCTAAAATTGTAAGTATACACTTTGATAAAATGCTTTCTTCATATTTAAAACTTTTTCTCCATAACTTAATGGTTAACTCTTTTAAATTATATTTTATATTGCATAAAAATACCAGGATATTTCAGTTCTAGTTCAATTAATTAAGCATTGATTTTTAATATAAAATTGAATATTTAAAAGAATAAATAAGTCATTTCTAGATCTTAGGAATATATCACAAAACTATTTTCTAAATCATATTTAGGATAACTTTTTACCTGCAAATTAAGTGAATTTGTATTTAAACATCAAGCACAATTATCATCATGTAAAATGCATAAAATACTAATGAGAGATAATATATTGATAGCATAAAACCTAAAACCAAAGAATGATTGATTTAAAATGGGACTTGTACAAGCCTTTCAGATGATGGAAGATCATGTTTTCTTGGGTAATTTCTTTCATGTTGACAGTGGTGTTACATGTCCATAAAATGGTAGCTAACAACTCTCTGTAATTCCAGTCCCAGGGGATCTGACAGCTTCTTCTGACCTCTGCAGGCATTTCACAACATGGGTGCACTTACATACATGTAGGCAATACATGTATAGACATAAAATAAAAATAATAAAAAAATTATTAAATGTCATTTACTAGGATGCAGTCACAAAACACTAAATGAGTAAAGGCATTATCTTCTAAAGCAGGAAGCATTACGTTTATTAAACCTATAGCCCTGCACATCACTCCTCCACCTATTGAAACTGATGCTAGAGAATGACTTGTGTACTGTGGAAAAGCTGTCTTGTATGACATCACATAAATTTAGGATGATAGTAAACTATCTTACATTGGCATATTTTAGTATCTCCCTACAATATTGATGAAAAGAATATATTTGCCAACACACTAAATATATATCCAGGAACAGTATCAATGGCTTTTCATTTATTTCATTTTCAATATTGACATGTGCCTAATGTCGAGTCTATAAAAACTGAAAGTAAGCAGTGTATGCCTCAGTAATCTAGACCAACTTTTGATAATCCCACTCAGCTAAATGAAATGTTCCTGGATTCTGGTGCATATGTAAGAGAAAGTTGGCTAATCTGCCAAGAGAGTTTTCTGGGTCTCAAAGTTTCAAAAAGAGGAATTTGTAAAAATTAAAAGCAATCATGGGGAGGCTGGAGTGATGGCTCAGCAGTTAAGAGCACTGACTCCTCTTGCAGAAGACCCAGGTTTGATTCCTAGCACCCACAAGGCAGCTATGAACCGTCAGTAACGCCAGTTCCAGGGGAATCAGAAGCCCACTTCTGACCTGCGCGGCATTCCACACCACGGGTGCACTCAAATACATGCAGGCAATACACTCATACACAAAAAATTATAAATAAAATTTAAAAAGCAATCATGTAAATAGCTTAATTCACACTCTGAGTGAGAGAAAATGAGAGTTGAATAAATGGTACCTTCTATTAAGATCTTATTATTTTTAGTGCTGTTAGATTTTTTTAACTTAAAAAAAATTTAGTGAGAATTTCATACATGCATCTAAGGTGTTTTGATCAAATCCATCCCCACTCCCTCCCCTCCAACTCCTCCCATATATCCCCATCACTTTTTTTCTGACAATTTCGAGTACTCTTTCTTTCCTTCTTATTCTTTCTTGTCTTTAATGGGGCTTTTTGCTACTCTAACATTTCCCCCTCTGAAAAGGTAGCCCTTAAATCTTTTAAGGATTAGATAAGAACTCCCGAATACTTTTGACATTTTTGGACTTTGGAACAGAGTATGTTGCTAAGAGGCCCAAAGACATTTTGAACTTTAGCCAAGTAACTGGCTACTTTTCTTTGGGGGTCTTTTGCCTAGCTAATTCCCAATTTTTAAATCTATACTTCTCAAAAAGACGTTATTTTGGAAGAGGCTTGAAGTAATAACATTGCTATAATAAATGTGTACCTGATGAACACAAGGCAGATATTACACAGTAGTAGAAATTCTATCTGTTTAGTACTTGGTATTACTATGTAGTTTAAAACTTAATCAAAGTAATAGCCAGTCACCAGTGAAGTATCATGATGAACTATTTTAATCAACATAAAAATGGAGATCCCATCCACCGCATCTCTATTCCATTCTTCTGCAGCCTCAACTCTCCCAACCTACTCCACCCCCACCCTGTCCCATGCTAGCCTTGGACCCAGACCCACTCCAATTCCTCTGTCTTGGATTACTGAAATAGCTTTCTAACCCAGACTATCTAAACCCCCTAGTGCACATTTCACTGGCTCCTGATCTGACACAGTGCAGCCCTCCTTTTACCTGGACCGGCCTCCCTACTTCCCTGACCCACCAACTACCCAAAACAGTCTACTACCCTGAAAGAACCTGAAACACACACCAATTTATTTTTCAGACATGAACAAAAAGCAACCAAGCTACATGAACAATATCAACAAAATACACCAAATTATTTGGTTCAAAATATTTGCAACAAAATTCATTAAACAAAGACAGAATAGAAGTTTCTTCAGGACACATAACCAACAGTGAACACCCATATGCCCAAATAGCAGTGCAAAAGCACAAATAATATGAAGATACAAGAGAGCATGCCCCCCCAAACCCACTACTCCTACAGAAGTGCGCTACAGTGAGGACCACCCTGAGGAACACAAGGACAAAGAATTTACACGATCATAAACATGATCCAAGAACTTAAAAAAAAAAAAAAAAACACAAAGAGCTCAAATCATAGAGGATAGGCATAAAGTTGTGAGGGAAGCTCAACAATATACAAATATGTGGCTTAATTAAATATCAAAAACAACTTAGGACTTGAAAAGTGAATCCACAGAAGAGATAGAAATATTGAGAAAAAGACAAACCAAAATGAACATGAAATTGAAAAACTCAAAAAAAAAAAGACAGTTGGAAAGCCTCACAAACAGAATGAATGAAATGGAAAACAGAATATCAAGACTGGATAACAAAATTGAAGATCTAGACTCCTTAAGCAAAGGCTATATAAAAATCTTTTAAAAACACGGAAATGGAACACTCAGGAAATGTGGGATAACATGAAAAGACCAAATCTACATATCATAGGCATATAGGAGTGAGTTCATACACTGGAGCCTGTTCAGCCTGTTTTGCATTATGCTCTTAAAGAGAATCAACTCTCCCCTTCAAAGAAATGATTGGTTGTCAATAGTTGCTTGCCTAAGTTGTGACCTCCTGCACATTTCCCAAGTTCTATGCTGGTTTTTGTCTGATTGAGTTTGCATGGGTCTTGTGCATGTTGTCATCATTGCTGAGGTTCATATGAGCAAGGGCCCAGGAACCAGTAGGACTATTGACTTATGGTCGTACACCTCCACCCCGGCTCTTACAATATTTCTGCCCCCTCTTCTGCAATGGTCACTGAGCTCTGTGTGGGTGAAGAGTAATATAGGAGTCCTGTCCAGGACCTACACACTTCAGTCATTTTTCTCTATACTTTGGCCAGTATGGCCTTTTGTGTTTATCACCATCTAATACATGAGGAAGCTTCTCCGTGAGAGTTGAGATGCGTTAGTATTCTCTCTACCCCTCATTCCACTATGTTCCAGGAGTCTTAAGTGTAGAGATTCCATTGTACATATGGCACTTAGGGTTGACCATCTCACAGAACTTTTTCTCTGTGTGTGGCCACTTGTGAAATTCTGATAGTCTCCATCTAGTGCAAAAAGAAGCTTCTTTGATAAGCGGTGACTGGCATACTTGTCTGTAAATATAAGGACCAATATTTAGCAAAAAGTAAGAAATTGCATTTGTCTAGGTATGTGACAGACTTAACAGTTGCTCTAAGATGTATGACCTCTCCAGCCATGTATATTTAGCTATGTTTACAGCACCACACGTGAGTTCCTTTCTATTGAGAAGACTTTAAGTCCAATTAGATTGCTGTTGATTGTCCCCAAGACAAAAGTGTGACTACTGCACTGCTAGAGTTTGCTGTGCCAGTCCTTGTCGTGGTTATTAGACTTTAAAGCTGGGTTTGGACCATTGATTGATTTTCTACCTTAGCAGCTTGTATAGTGTCTCCAAAAACTGTGAGAGCTTGTCTTCAGGGAGGATGCTTCCAGGTCAGTTCCAATCCCATCGCTTCAAGTCCTGTATCTGAAGAATGCCCGGTCTTCAGCTATAGGGTTTTACAAGACCCATGTCAATAGCCTGTGCAATTTCGAGAGTTTCTTGGACAACACTTATCAACAATTTGAAGTGAAGTTTCTCCTGTGTGACACTGTGTTTATTGTTGTATTTCTTCTCCTATATACTTGCACTCATGTTCAGATAATGTATGTACTGAGTAGGCTTTTGAACTAATACATTTCATTCTGATTTTCTTACCCTAGTCAGACTGGCTAAGATAAAGAGAACAAAAGATACCAAATGCTGCCAAGGACATGGAGAAAGGAGAACTCACATTCACTAATTGTGGGATTGCAGCTGCATGCAATCACTACAGAAAGCAGAGTGGAGAACTCTTAAAAAACAAAAAAATGAATCTATGCCATCATCCAGCTATACCACTCCTTGGCACATACCCAAAGGGTTCATCCTACTCTAGAGATTCTTGTGGATCTATGTTCGTTTCTCTTTTCACAGTAGCAAAAATATGGAAGCAACCTAAGTGTTCTTCAGCTGATGAATGAATAATGAAAATCTGGTACATTTTCACAATGGAGCTGTACCCAGTGGCAAACAAACGATGAAATCATGAAAGCTGCAGGTAAATGGATAGAATTAGAAACTGTTCTACTAAGTGAAGTACACAGATCAGATAAACGATGTATGTTCTCCCTAATTTATGGCTCCTAGCACCAAATCCTTATATGTGATTATATATCCTGATGCAATTGCAGGAGCCAGGAAAATGGAAAGGAACCAGGGATGGAAAGGTAAAGAAAGAGCCTGAGAAGAGAAAAACAGTAGGGACAGGTGTTACCAAGGGGGAAATGAGTAAATGGGGAGGGGGTGTTTAAATGGGATGTGGAAAGGAGAGTACTGAGGGTAAAGGAACTGAGGGTAAAGAGGAAGAAGGAACTCAAGAGAGGGAGGACCATGGGAGAAAGGTATTATCAAGGGTGAATGGGGAAAATGGGGCTACTTTAACTGAGCAAGGAGGAAAGAGGGTTTGTCAGGGAAAGAGAGAGGGGAGATAAATAATGCCTAGTCATTGAAAAACAAAACATAGGGAAATGTAGTAGTTCAAAAACATACTGAAAAACTACACACACACACACTATATATATATATA
>NW_008331793.1:326099-357531 GCF_000622305.1 Nannospalax galili
ATTCAGATCAAGATGCTGTGATATGAGTGATTACATATGTAAATATTCTAAATACCATTAGTGTAATAATGATATACCTTTTCCAGAGGGAAATGTATTAGTTCAAAAGCCTACTGAAAAATTACAAATACAGAGAGAGAGAGAGAGTCCATGTGTATGGCTGAAGGCTGTATAAGAAAAAACAATGCCAGACAGGAGAAACATTTCCTCAAGTTGTTGGCCAGGTAGTACAAGACACCCCCAAACTTTTGCAGGGAATTGCCATAGCTCTTGATTTCCTCCCAGAATTTGAAGGCAAGTCTCTTTAACTGAAGACAGGACATACTTCTGATGCAAGACTTGGAGCAATGGAACTAGAACTGACAGAAGCCACCACCCTCATGGATAGCTCTCATATTTTTGAAGGACATTCTGCAAGCTATTAAGGGGGAACATCAATTGATGTTCCCACCCCAGTGGGGTACTGTAAACAGCTAAATACACATGACTGGAGAGGTCAGGTATCTTAGAGAAAACTCCAAGGCTGTCATATCCATAGACAAATGTAATTTCTTACTATGTGATAAATATGGACTCTTATAGTTATTGACAAGTTTGTCAGTCACCACTCACCAAATAAGCTTTGTTTGCAACAAATGGAGATTATCATGGAGTTTCACAACTGGTCACACACAGGGAATAAGTGAGATGCCAAACCCTAATTGCCACATGTACAATGAAACTTTTACACCTAAGATTCACAGAATATAGTGGAACAAGTGGTAGAGAGAATATTAATGCATCTTTGAACTCCTACCATCAAAGCTCCCTCATGCAGCAGAGGGCAATGAACCCAGGGCTCAGGGACTACTGTGGCAGAGGGGGCGAAAAATTATAAGAGCCCAGAGAGGAGGTGCATGAACATGTGGAAATAGAGTTTACAGGCTCCTTGCTCATATGAACTTACAGCAATGGTGACAGAATGCACAAGGCCCATGCAAACTCATAGCGACAAACCCCAGCATAGAACTGTGGAAAGGAAAGCAAGCCCCAATCTTAGTCAAAGAACTACTGGGTAGATGATAACCACTGGGTGTGGAAGAGCTCATCTTCTTTAAGAGAGTATTCTAGATAGGCTTACAAGAACCCAGTGGATGAACTTGCATTAAGTGATGACAGGAGACACTAACTTGACTATATAGGCCTTATAAATGACAGAATGTATGAAATCCAGAGGAGGGAATATGGGAAGGTAGTGATGAAGACGAGGTATAAAAATGATTACTTTGTTGTATAAGAAATACACAAAAATACAATAAATTATTATCATTGTAGAGATCTTTAATGTCGTTGGTCAGGTTTATTCATAAATATATTTATTTTTTGAGCATATTGTGAATGTGAAGGTTTCCATGAACTTGTTCCCTGACTCCCTGTTATTGATTTATAGAAAGGCTGCTTATTTTTGTAAACTGATTTTGTAACTTGCCAGTTTTCTGAAATTATTTATCATTTCTAGGTATTTTCTGTTCAAATTCTGGGCTCTCTTAAGTACATGATAGCACCTGAAAATAGGGATAATTTGACTTCTTCTTTTCCAATTAGTACTCTTTAATTTCTTTCCCTTGTCCTGTTGCTGTAGCTAGCGTTTCATCCATTATATTGAAAAGGAGTAGGGTTAGTGGACAACCTTGTCTGGTTCCTGAATTTAAGGGGAATGCTTCCAGTTTTTTCTCTCTTTAGAAAGTTGACCAAGAGTTTGCTGTATATAGCTTTAATTATTTTGAGGTATGTTCCCTCCAGTCCAATTCCCTCTGCAATTTTTAACACAAATACATGTTGGATTTTGTCAAACATTTCTTCTGCATCTATTGAGATGACCATATGATTTTTGTCTTTAATTCCATTTATATGATTTATTACATTTCTTGACTTATGTATATTGAACCATCCCTATGTCTCTGGAATAAACTGACTTGATAATGGTCAATGGTATTTTTTATGTGTGTCTGTATGCAGTTTGAAGTACTTTGTTGAGAGTTTTTGAATCTATGTTCATTAAGGATATGTCTAGAGTTTTTTATTTTATTTTATTTGTCTTTATCGGGTTTTGGTATTACAGTGCTATTGGCTTCAAAGATGGAGTTTGGGAGTTCTCCCTCTGTTTCTATTTCCTGAATGATTTAAGTATTATTGGTTATAGATCTTTCAATGTCTGGCATTATTCACCAAAGTGGAGAGTTTGTGGAGAATTTTCATAATAACATGAGGAAAAGTTATATTTTGACTCCTATGATTATTCTTATCTTTTGATTATGTTCTTCCAAAAACAAATAGCAAATATATACATATTCTTCCCTCTTTCTATCTCTCTCTCTCTCTCTCTTGCTCTCTCTCTCACTCTCTCTTACTCTCTTGCTCTCTCTCTTTCACACACACACACACACACAAACACACACAAACACACACACATGAAATCTTGGACAACCTTGAAATTTGATAACTCTAATATCTATCTATCTATCATCTATCTATACATAAATTAGATAAATCAAAACAAAGACATTGCACCTAAAATTTGGAGGACACATTATGGTAAACACACACACACACACACAAATACTTATGTATAAAAAAATAGAATTAGCAAAACATGAATGTTAAAAATCCTTCAATTATTTTGAGTACATTATATTTTTGAATGTCTGGAAAATAGATATTTAAATTTCAGTCAGAAAAAAGTTTATGTGGTTTTAACCTGGACTAAAATACTAAAAATTTTCTCCTGAATATTTTTACTTAAATACTGGTTCTCCTATTCCTATTTTTGACACATAGCAAAAGGAAATTTCATAATTTAATGATTATTAACGTCAAGCTTGAACATATGTATTAACTCTTAAGCAAGCTTGTCAATAAAATATAATGTAATCTGGGGTTGGAGAGATGGCTCAGATTTTAAAAGCACTAACTGCTCTTGCAGAGGACCTGGGTTCAATTCTCAGTACCCACATGGCAGCTAACAAACATCAGTCACTCCAGATTCAGGGCAATCCAATGCTCTCTTCTGATTTCCATGAGCATTGCAAGACACAGGTGTATTTACATACATGCATGCAAAAATTCATATACATAAAAACTTGTACTCTAGTTAAACTTTAAACCAATCTAAAATATGTTAAATACTTTATCTAAAAATATAAAAGTAGTTATACTCCACAATGGAAAATATTTGGATGCAACTTTTAATCCCAAGTTCACTTAGTCTCCATCAACTTTTGTGTGGGAATATCATTTTCTTTCTGTACAACTAATATTCAACAAAAATTGAGCTTACATAATAAGTAACTTACGTAATAAACACTAAACCAAACCACTTTATCTTCAATAACATTTACCTACTTATGTGACTCTCATAAGAATAAATAGTAATAATAATGACATATATGAAATCCACTAAACAAAACCGTAGTCAGAATTAGTTTACTGTTTTTTTCTAATGTAAACTATCTGAACAGGCATATCAAATCTACTGTCGATGCAGTGCTTGTGGAGATCAAGGTAATGGAGGCAACACATTAGTTTCTAATCTTGTGATTTTTTTCATTATCATAAGAAAACTTGACATGAATGCAATTTATTTGAAGAGCAGTTATCTGATCTAAATAAAAAGATGCATACTTCATATAATGATTAGCTAAGAAAACCTCCAACACCTGCAGGCACTTAATAATTAGCTATACTACAGTCAGTTTAGAATATTTCCTAAGGTTTTAAGAAGATATTTATGCTTTTGAGAGCATATCCATGTCTTTGGATTTTCATGTAATCAGTAATACTATTATATTCTTAAGGAAGATGATAGATAAAGATAAGATTTAGACCACTCACCATTGTTAGGAATTTCAGAAATGGAATAAAATCTAATAACAACCTTTAAGTTATATGTACCATCATTTTTAATATTTTAAGAAAATACAAAATTTTAAAGCAATTTAACAAGTAGATACAAAACAATAAGCCAAAGTAAAATGTAAAATCCCTCTAGCAGGCACATCCACACTATTCTCAATAGGTAGTAAAGCAGAGCTACTCCATGACTATTTTATTGGCATATTTAGCAAAACATATAATAATATTTTCCATTCTCACTTTGGTGTCTCCTGAGTGTATGCTCAGCAGTTTTATATGGTTCAGAAGCCCTTGAATGGCCTTTTAATCATTGGCTTTGGAGCAAACTGGATGGAAGATTTCTCTTTTTATCCCTAGAGACCAAGAAGAAGCAGTGATCTCTTGTTCCTTGTGTCTAGGGCCATTTTATTTAGAAAATACCCTTGAAGGGTATGGCATTACTTCAAGAAAATTACAATTATCTTAACAAAAAGTTTGACTTTCAATTTAGTCTTTAAGAGTGGGCCCTACCTTGGCTGACATGCATTCCACCAGATATCTCTTGTGTGTCCCAAGCTCCCTGTTTCCTCCAAGGGGCAGGGCCTTCTGTGGAGAATTGACTGTGGAGAGTTAGCTATGGAAGGAAGGGCATGTGGCACCATCTTGAACAGGAGCAGCAAAGACAAAGGGGGCACAGAGGCCGGAAGTGATCAAGAACAGAATGGCTTTACACTTACTGACCTGGGGTGAGACTGCTGGCCCCTGAGGCATGGGCAAAAGCTAGTGGAGACCATGGGTGGGCTGCAGGAGCTATCTGGAATGGCGGGCTCGTGATCTGGGATGGCACAGTGCTGGGCTGCACAGAGCTGGGCAGCTTGGAACTGGGTGGTGCAGAGCTAGGCACTGGGTGCTTGTTTCTTTGTAAGTCACTCCTCTGTCCCCTCCACATTAATATTAAATTTATATAAAGATATGTTACATGGTTTGCCTGATAAAGCAAGAGATCCAGAGAGAACTCAGGCAACAAAACTGGCATAGGCCACTGCCTCTGTAGTGGGCCAACTGGGCCCTGATTCCAGGAGCAGCTGCCAGGAACCCAGGGAAGAGGGCAATTAAACCCCATTTATTTAATGGGGTTAGTGATAGTCACATGGGTTATGCAATGGATTATAAAATCTGTAACTAAAAAGAGTCATGCCACACAGAAACGTGGGCCACAGCTGTGTTGTAAATGTGAGGGTATGTTGCGGGTATGTGAAGATTTGTTAAAGGTTATCAAGAGGCTAGAAAAACTTTTGCTACCTTTTGACATGAACCAAGAGCCCAGAGAGGGGTGTTGGACACCTTGCATAATAAAAAGTATGCCCCACACAGAAGAAGCTGAAAGGCTAGAGAGGTCCTGGCAAATCCAGTTGCAGTGCTTGAGAGAGAAAAAAATCTGCCATTTTAATTTGTGTAAGGTCCAAGGACTCAGAGAAAAACACAGATAATAGTAAAAAAAGAGATGACCTGAAAATAAAAGCTAAAGCAGCCTTTCAATTCAAACATCGGTACAAAAAGAAAAAAAAAAAATCTAACAGTGCTTTAGCTAGGAAATATTCCACACTGGAACTGTTAAAACTAGGAAAAACTTACAAGCAAGCAATCAAAGCATCCCTAGCTACATGGCTTGTGAGAGTGTGGGACATAGGGGCAAATGACGTCAGTCTATGTCCTTCAGAAGCTTCACATCTGAGTTATATAACCACCCATCTGTCTTTGCAAAATAGGCTATTCAACCTAGGCCAATGCAAGGAAGAGCAGTCCTTAATGGGGTGGCTGGTTGAAGGAATTAAAGGTACATGGTCCTCAGAAAGGGAGACTAACATGATTAGCAAGGGATGGAGGACTATAAAGGAGGGGCAGGCATTACTGAGAGAGCTAGGTATAAGAAAAGCAATATATGATGTCCAGTTCACTGGGCCAGATAAGACTGTGTTCGCTAGAGATATGAAAGAAAGCTTAATTCAACTGAGACCTTGAAAATGGTATGGAGATTTAGTGGTTTTCCTAAGCCCTTTAATGGGACAGGATCTTTGTAAAGTGCGAGAGGCTTTAGCAAATCTAAATGAATCTGACTAGCATGTAAAATGTATCTGTAGAATAACAGAACACCATATGAGTGATATAAAAGTGACCAGACAGAAGAAATGGCCCATTTGGGTTACTCGAAGACAAATGTGACAAGACTTATGTAGAGCTCAAATTCCGAGAAAAGATTGATAGAAAAACAAATTCAGTACTAAGGTGTTTCTGGAAGGCTTTAAAAACAGAAAAACAGTTTGCAAAATGCATTCAAATAATAAGAACTATCCCGGGGGTGGTTAAGAATACCCAAGGATTAAATAAGATGCATTTCCCTTCTCATAAAAGCTATGCTAGGGGTGGAAGCAGTTTTTCCCACCAAATTCTCCCCTAGCAGCCAGGTGTGGTCAATGGAGAAATGACAGATATGGCTACAGTAAGGAGGCAGAACCAGGGCCTGCCTGACACAGGGAGCCAGCAAGTGCAGTGGGGACAGGAAACCCTCCTTGCCTCCTTAACCCAATGCAGGGTCAGTAACTGGAGCCAACACCTTTAAGTATATCAAGAATAAAGAATATAAAGAGACTCCATGTAAAATCCCCCAAGTGTGAAATGTCTCCAAAGGGATAACTAAAGATGATAAAGCGCTAACCAAATGTCTCGTACCCATGGTAGGGTACCTAACAAGGATCTATGGAGAAAACAGTTAATACAAATGGACAAAACCTTTCCATGCTGTGTGAGACCTTGTCTATGATTGCTTTAATACATAATGTTAACTTTCCTTCGAGTGTTTTACACATGTGAAGCCCATTTGAAAGATATCTGATGAGGCCAAAGTCACCTATAGCTGTAAGATTCTTGGGAGTTTTATGGTTGAGTAAGATGAAGACAGAGACTCCCAAACTATACAACTGTTAAGAAAATCTACAATACCAGGGGTGTGTTACCCCCCTATGAGCTGTTTGTCAGAGAGAGATCCTAGAGGTCCTCAAACTCACCAAGGCTATAGCCACTAATGTTGGTTGTACACTAGAAAGGTTGGTAAAGCCATGTTGCTGAATACACTGCATGCTGTGAGCATGGGAGAAGAAGAGACGCTGGAGCTGAGACTAAGACAAAAAACTACATGCCACTTGATGAATGATGTTCACATTGCCAGAAGGCTCTACGCAGATGGTTCAGGAAGAAAGGATCCCCTATGATTCTACTCAACAATGTAACAATGTCTGTGTGCTGCACACTATGGACATGCCAAACAATGCCTGCAAGTGCAATAATGGCTCGACCAACATACATACCACTGACAAATTTCTAATTGGTTAAGGCCTGCTCCTAGGGGTGCAACACACAACTGGTGTTTTAGACCAAGCCAACACCTTGTGTTGAGGAAGGCTACAGGCCCTAGTGGGAACAAGTACACTGTTTAATGAATATAGCACTCCTACTGGGATATCGTCTAGGCATATGTATATACATTCGTGTTTGTTTAGATGTCTCTACTTCCTACTATTTGTCTTTACAGTAAAAGAAACACCACTGAGACAGATCAATGGCCATGGCTTAAAGATGAATAATTCAGAGGCCCAAGAAATCATGATCTCGCCAGGATACAAGAGAGATTTCCCTACATCTGTCACCCCTCCAAGACTCAGGGACCTTAATGGAAGATTAGAGGAAAGATTGTAAAAGTGAGGATAAGGGTGCAGTGTGTTCCCCAAGGATCCTGGTTCCTCCAAAGGGCAGGGCCTGCTGTAGAGAATTGACTGAGTAGAGTTAGCCATGGAAGGAGGGGCTTGTGGTGCCATTTTGAACAAAAGCTGTGACCAAGAAAGTGGTGCAGTGGTTGGGCTCACTCAAGAACAGAATGGCCTGGCACTTATGGACCTGGTGCAGGACTGCAGCCCCTGAGGCATGGGCGACAGCTAGCAGTGGCTATGGGTGGGCCATGGGAGTGATCTGGAATGACGTAGAGCTGGGCGGTGCAGAGCTGGGTGGCACGGAGCTGGTCAGCACAGAGCTTGGCACTGGGTGTTTGTTTCTTTGTAAGTCCTCCCCTTCCTCCCTGCCACGGTAATAACAAATTTACATAAAAATTTGTTATACGGCTTGCCTGATAGTGCAAGAGACCCAGAGAGAACTCAGGTGACACTTGGAACTGTCTCTCTATTGCAACTGTGCTAGTGGAACTGTATTGGTAGAACTCTGTCTCTAGATCTGTATCCTTGAGTCAGGTCCTACCCATAATTTTATTCAAAATATTTCCTCCAGCTTCAATTGGGGAAATGTAAATTTGAGTTCACCCATATCTTAATTCTCAAGCATTCGTTCATTCATTCATTATGTTTTGGGGAGGTGCGCCAAATTCAGGTTCCCAAGAAAAAAGATCAGGTCACAAAAGAGTACATGGTTTTGCAGGGGTTAATTAAAAGTTATTAGTCCAGATTATTTCCATTTTATAAAAGTCATACCTACAGAAGGAGAGGTATGGGCTACATTCTTTAGAGCAAAGCTGGAAGCCTATAAAGCTGAAAACTCCTCATTTTTAATTGGTAAAGGTTAATCACACATTAAAATCACAACACTCTGTACTTGTACTTTCAGATTACTTTATTAGACCAAGTCCTACTTTGGAAATAACTGGAGGATTAAGAAAACTATGATTTCTGGACTGCAGACATGGCTCCATGTTTAAGAGCACTGGTGGCTCTTATAGAGGACCTGGGTTTGATTCCCAGTACACGATGGCTAGTAACAATCATCAGTAACTCCATTTACTGGGGATCTGACACCCTCTTCTGGCCTCTGCAGGCATTGTATATATGTAGCAGACTTGCATTGCAGTCAATACATTCATATGTTTTCCCCTCCTTCCCTCCCTCCCTCCCTCCCTCCCTCCCTGCTGTCCTTCTGTTAGGTATAGCAAAAAGCCCCATAAGTTTACCTGGTCAAGACTATAAAATCCCTAGCCTGTCTGTTGGAGGACCCATATTTCCAATCTCACTGGCCAATAACCTGGTGATAGAACCATCCCTAGGTAGGCAGGTTCACTTTAAGTTATACTAAATAGGTGGGTGGAATACTAGTTGTGTTAATGAGGTAGTGAATTTTTCCTGCCTGGAATCCTGCCTTGTAATGCAGAACTCCACAGAATTTCTGACAAGTAAAAGTCATGTAGGTCTCTGTAAGTCTGTTTGCTTTTTGCTGTTTGGGTCCATTCTTCAATTCTTTTATGAATGAGACTAAGAACCCCCTAGGGGACCCACTTTCCTCCATTTCAGTACAGGCCAAAACTATGAACAGAGGGTATCTTATTTTAATTAAGAGACAAAATGACCTGCAGTAACAATATATGAAGATGCTTGGCAGACAATGATAGACTGGTACCATCCTTTGAAATATTCTGGAAAAAAATTCACTATGTACCTTTTGTTATTTCAGAATGTAGCATTATCGGAAACCCTCAAAAAAATAAAATGGCAAAAAAGAAAATAAAATGAAATAAATGGAAAGTATTCTTAAATTAAAAAATATTACACATATGATGTTAACTAACAAGATCATTGTATAGCCCACATCTTTTTTTTTCTCTTTTTTGAGACAAGGTCTCCTTGTTGCCCCAGTTGACCTGGAACTCACAATGTGCATGAGGTTTGCCTTGATATCACAGAACTCCTCCTGCCTCTGCCTCCAGAGTGCTGGGATTAAAGGCATTAGCCACCATGTTCAGCCCACATCTTCATTTTTATTGGTTTTAACTGAATATGCTTTTATTCACCTGGACCATATCTCAGCCCCTGTTGAAATTTTAAATATATAAAATAACACACTAAATGCTTTATGGAAAAGACATATGGATGGTTATTCACATTCTGAACTTGGACAGGGCTCACAAGATCAGGACATGTTTTAGCATTTCCCAAACTCCTTTAAAGTTCAAATGAATTTCCAGCCTAAATTGTCAACTTAATGTGAGATGTGACATATCTTATCTACTAAAGCATGCCTGAACATCATCTAAAATATTTAGGCTTCTTTTTTTCTGTTGTTACCAATGATCTTAATCAATATATTAATTTCTGAAGATTAATTCTAAATTGACACAATAATTTCCAGTCCATTGCAGAAACGTATTTAGTAAAACTGCTGTAAAAATGTTAAAGAGTCAGTAAATCCAAGAACAAAGACAATGCAAATACTGAAAGTAAAATATCAAATTTTGACACCACACTCTAGTCTTTAAAATAGCACAATATTTTTAAATGAATCACCTTACAAAATACTAACTACCTTTCAGTGTCATCAAATACCTCTTCTATTGCTTCATAACGAAGAATTATTGGGAAATTCCCATGTTTATTTCAAATATAATATATTTGGAAAATAGTTCATAAATATCTGAGGGGAAAATATCACATTTATCAATGGACTAACATAAAGGGGAAAATGTCAGCAGCTCAATAGAAAAAGGAAAAGAAGAGAACTCTGTGCAGGTCTCTTATTTTTGTAATTCCTTTCAGATAGCAAGCAAATTATTTTTGTAACAATTACTATTATATATTTTATTAGATGCTTACTCCAAATCAAGATCTATAATGACTATTAGATGAAAAATTAAAGCAATGTCATAAAACTATATTTTCAAACTTGATCACTCTTATTGTAACCCATAAATTAAAGTATTGAGTGGAAACATCCTAAAGTGTGTGTGAGCTTCTCACACTGCTTCCTTACATTATAGTGGCTTTAAAAGTTATCAGATGGCACACTGCCGGTCCCTGTCCCTTTTATTCTTTTTAAAGAAAAGCTTTATTGACATGTAGTTCCCATACTATAACACTTAATGTATTTTATCCAACAGGTTTTAGTATATTCACATCTTTGTGTTTTATCTTTTTCTTTGTGTTCTTTTATGAGCCTCCTTCTGACCTACTTATCAATGCAAAGTATTTTTATTAGAAAGCTAATGATATGAAATGGCCTGGCACAGGGATTGGTAATTTGCTACAGATTCAGCACTAACTGAGCTGTATTGTAGTACACTCTGGTGGCTGTCATCATTTCACTTTATTAAAACTCATATAGGCTAAGGAATAGATGTAATAAAAAGATGTCATGAGAATAATAAGAAAATATCACAGGGTATGTTTGCCTCCAATAGAATTGGCATCCAAATTAAAAGTACTAAAGGGAAGCTTGGAGTCCCTTTATGTTGCCAGGAGAGGTGATTCTCATGAAAAAGAAATGCATAAATGGCCTGGATTTACCTACCATAGTAATTTATGAGTCAAATTGATACCAAATTTTCAGTGGTTACAGTTTTATGTATCCCTGACTATCACATGTAAGTATTTTAATGTGGGAGCCTATAAATTAGGCTTCATATTAATGATGCCATATTTCCTAGGTCCATAAATTTAGTCAAAATATACCTGTAGTTAATATGAATTAACTCATAAGTTTAGACTTGCTATCTTTATACATGCATTAGATAAATGATAACTTCATACATAATATTAGAAACTGCAAATACAAAGTCTTCAAAACTTTTATAGCTTGAACATTCTTTTTATCACATTTACCATCATATCTGAAACTAATTTACAAATGCGCAATAAATTAATTCCATCCTAATCTCTATTGTACATCAGTTACATATGCTATAATGAAGAAACCCAAGGAGGTACGCATTGCTGAGATTAGAAGCTACATGCTTTACATTGTTACATATAATCATGTAGAATTAATCTTAATTATACTGCTACTTCACTTTAGATATGATGTTTTTATTATTCACTAGAATAATGCATATTTAATTTGTTAGGAAAATTAAAAGTAACATAATTTAGAATTTTCTCTGTCACAGAGGGATTCTCTAACAGTAGAATGTACAAATTAACATTTTACATGAAGTCATTACAGAGATAAGTTTTGTGGTGCCATGTCAGCAACATTATTAAAAATCTAAAAAGTTCCTATAAAAGGAAACACCAGCCCATCAAATTATACCTTAAAAATGTACAACAGTCATTGTACATGGAACATTTAATCATCTGAGTTCTATTTAAACAGATTTCAAGCATATATTAAATGATATCTACTGAACTAATGAAGAGTATGCATAGGTTGTGTCTCTTCTAATTCTTGATTGTAGAATTCAACAATGGAGCTAATTTAGGGTATCACAGCCTAACCTCTACTAAGTATAATGTCACTTGGCATACTAAGAAAGGAGAATTACCATGCATCAGAGGTCAGCCTGGGCTACATAGTGAGTTTAAAACAAGACAGTCTAGGCTGGGCTCAAAAATTCTAAGTAAATAAATATATAAAATGAACTGAATCTGCAGTTCAAAACTTTCTACTAATCTAGTACACAGTTTGATATAGATATATGACTAGCAAGCAAATTGGGGCTCATTTCTTAACATTGTCCTGATGATAGAAATACAAAATATATTAGATGTTAACTATCCTTAGTCCTATTTCTCATTTAAATCAATTATGATGATTGTGTTTTATAGCTGCCTAGAAAATTATCCTTCAGAACCATAAGTATAAAGAAGAAACCCAAATAAATGAGATGTTTGAAATACAACAGCACCTGTACAAACACACACATGCACACTCACACACACACATAAAGGACACCTATTCAATTCACACAAACATACTCACACACATATACATACTCATATATTCACTTACACACAGACACATACCTGCATAATCATACACACATATACACATACATAAGTACACATACATACACACAAAAATATACACACATGTACACAAATGTCCCAAAACTTAAACATATGCACACACTCATACACATGCATACACAATCACACACACATGCACACACATAAACATGCACACATAAACACACATACACACCATGCATAAATATATTCACATTCACACACACACACACACACACATTCACATAAGGTTTGGAAAAAAAACTAACAATAGAGAGAGGGAGAAAAAAGGCCTTATCAAAAAGGTTTGGTTTGAAAGTGTCTTTCTCTTTTCTTTTCAAAAATAATAAGAAATTGAAGTATTTAATATTAGCATTAGGAAAGAATAATTGCAAAAAATAAAAGCAAGTCACACAAGGAAGTGTAAATCTCAATTATTTGTGATAAATATATTTTTAATTTTTTATTGAGCTTCAGTTTTCTCATACAACAATTCTCAATCAAACCCAGACCTCCTCCCACATCCATGCCTCCTCTATACCCCCACCAGATCTCATGGACTCTACAACACATGATAAACCCTATCCAGTCAAGTGGATGTATTTGCACTGAAGGGCATCTGGGTTCAAATGCTTGACTGGATGATAAATATTTTTTAACAAACACAAAAATATTTCTCCAAGAGAATGAGAATACTAATATGAAATCTGTCAGTTTAAAATCCTAAAATATTTAAGAACAGAAAAGCATTTATCACGAGAAAGTGGTACGTGCTAGCAGCCTGCTTGTAGCAGTTTGCCATAACCTGGAGATACTTGTCGCACATCTCACGTAGAAACCACTTAATGGTACTGGTGATGAAGGCATCTCTTCCAAACTAGCCAATTTCCCTAAGGGAACAAGCTGATTAATTCCATATAGGATTTACATTTTTGAACACAAAGAAGATATTTAGAAGGGAGAAGTTATCACTTTATTTGCAAGCCATCACATTGAAAATTAAGTTAGGGTTTCCAATTTCCAACTAGTTTAACTCAAACCATCATATAGTTCTTATAATTAATAAAGGGAAACCTGAACTATTCTAAAAGTGTTTTCTGGATAACTTGTGGAAAATGCCAATACTCTTGTTAACTAGATGTTCCAGAACTTGATTATAAGACCCTATTGCTGAAGAGATCATATTCTTCATCACAAAACATGGAGAAATCAAATTGTTACTGACATGCGAGATTTATCTGTAATGGCTACTTTTCATAATACTGGAAGGCACTGTGTATGGTATCTGGGGAAAGTGTAAACATCAATCTTACCCAGCTGTGAACCTTGTGAGCTACAATAATGACTGGCCTGGCAAGATATGCTCACTGATGCAATAGTAGCATGAATATCACAGGAGTAAACAATCACTTTCTAATTGAATTTAAGGCTCATTCTACAGATGAATCCCCTACTTGCCACTGTTATTGGGGGCAAGCCCCTCAGCTAGATATGTCATAGGTCCTAGGAGGAATCCTCCTACTATTATTCTGCTAAATGGACAAAGTATTAAATGGTCGCCTAATCACTCAGCATTATATACATAAATTAATACTTCTCTCAGTCTTCATCAGAAAAGCATTATTTGACAATAGATAATAATTAACACAAAGACCTACACCTGGTCAAAGGGCAAATAATTGCAGACTACATTATTTTCAGCCCTAAATGGGACATATGTTTTATTAGTTACATTTCTGTTGTGATAAAATACATATACACACACATGGGTACAGAAACACAAACACACACACACACACACACACACACACACACACATACAAACACAGCAAAGTCAACTTACAGAAGGAAGAGTTTTGGGGGGCTTAGGGTTCTATGGAGATAAAAGTACATCAAGAAAGGGATTCATTGTTGAAGAGATAGCAGGATAAGGATTTCAAGATCTTATACCTTCAACCACTCTGAGGAAGTAGAGCCAGAAAATGAAAGTGGGGCAGGGCTATGAACTTTCAAAGATAGCCCCCAGTGACTTGCTTCCTTCAAGTAGACCACTGCTGCTAAAGGTTCCATGGTACTCCATTAACAGAACCATTAACTGACTCAACTGATCAAATGCTTATCTTATGGTGGACTCATTTATACCAAAAATTCCACCCCCTGGCTTCCGTAGCATCATGGCCACATCATAATGCAAAATCCATTTAGTCTCACTTCAAAAGAACCCATAGTCTTTGACAGTCTTAAGAATGTTCAAAAGTCCAAAGTCTCTTTTGAGACTTATGGCAATCTCTTAACTATAAAATTGGAAGGCAGATTACATACTTCCAATATATAATGGCACAGAGTAACATTCCAATTCCAAAAGAGAGGAATGATGACATAGTGAGGAAATAAGTAAGACCAGAAACCATCAGGGAAAATACCAAATCCTGTAGCTCCATATCTGATAGAAGTCTGAAGGTTTATTTACCAAGGACTTAGATGGCTCTACCCCGTCAGCCTTTGTGCCTGAATGTACATCTATCTGTTGGGCTGATTTCATTTACTGAATGTAGCTTTCTTTAGCAGATGTCACATGATTCTGGCATCGTCAACATTTTATAGTCTCCATTACAATCCATGCTCGACCTTTACAGCTTTAAGTGATGGCCTCTCAAGGTCCCTTGGCTTATTGACCATCTTTATGTAGTTAATAGCCTGATACACACACCCCTGGCCTCAGTGTCTCACTGAAATCACAGAAGAATCATGGTCCCTTCACTCTGACATACTTCATATCCCTAAAGCCAGAATAATTCAGATGGCCTTGTCAAATATAGCTTATCACTTGTGATGACTCCCTTAGTGACATTAGCACATTTTGTATGTTGTAGCAATCACATCCTAGGAGCATAAAACCCCTTAAGCTATCTTTCACAAGTTGAAAAACTAGCTGGTGGGGTCTTGACCTGAGGGGACTCTTTCTTTTGTACAGGTTCTGATAAGATGGCCTCTTCTTGAGTTTAGAGAGATGGCTCAGAAGTTAAGAGAACTGACTGCTCTTGCAGAGGACCTGGGTTCAGTTCCCAGCAGCTATATGGCAACTAACAATCATATGTATCTCCAGTTCCAGAGAAGCCAACACCCTCTTCTAGCCTCTGTGGGCACTTCATGGCATGGGTGCATTTACATACATGCAGACAATACATTCATACACATTAAATAAAATATTTAAAAAACAAAGGCCTCTACTTCATGGCTCCAATCTCTTTAATGATTATATCTGCTCTTCCAAGACACATACTTGTAACAGGAAGCCTCCCTTTGAACTCTTTCTCTTTAAACTGTATACTTTGTATTTCTTTCTGTACCATTTGCTCGTTTTCAATGTATGCCTGCATAACATTTATCAATAATAATCAATCCACAGCCTCAATGTTAGGCTGTGTAGCCCAGAAATGACTTATTCCTCCTGACTTATTCATTTGAAGAGCTACAGGTGAGCAACAGGGAGCCCTGGAAAGAAGGGTAGAGCCTAGTGTGGTGGGAGATTGGAAAGAGAGGAGGAGGAGTTAGTGCCACTTTGAAGCAGGGAACAGGAGTGGGTGAGGCATCCTGCTGTGGACCAATTGCGCCAGGGACCTCACAAGGATGACCCCTCTTTTCCCTTTTGCATGCATGTGATTGCCGTCTTCTAGGGGGAGGACATAGGTGACAAACAGACTAAACATAACCTACTAGAAAGAAAATTTTCAAAAATGGATGTTCAGGAAATCTTAGTGTTAAGTCAACTCCTGAAAAACATCAGAAATAGACTGGCCTTATTTGGAGTGGATGGCCCTTTGGAGGGTCACTAGACAAAGAAGTCAGCAAAGTGTGCAAGAGTAGTTTTTGTGGGGGACCCAGAACATCATGACCAATTCCCCTGCATTGACTGCTGATAAGACATAGTTCTCTCTGAGTCACCTTGGCTGAAAGCCTATCTGGCAGAGGACACTAAACTTATAGCCTGGATGATGTCTCTGTCAAATTGCTGACTAGAGGGGAGCCAGAGAAGGTTCTACTGCTTTATGTGCCACTGTTTCCTACACCGCCATCTATACTTTCTGCATGTAAAACAGGCCTGATAGAGGCTGCTCAGTCTTCTGTATCCACCATTCCCATAAGGCTACAGGAGGTGAACTTGACTGTATTCACCCTAGAGCAACGAGGCTTAGCACCATACAGTCTGACCTACAATGGCCAGCCACCTCCCAATGTGTGCTGAGATGCCCTACAGTTGCCACTGGGTGAAACTTGAGGGTCCTCAGAAATTTACAAATATCAGCGATCTGAAATGGAAAACCAAACTTCCTATTTCACTGGAAAACCTCAGGCTATGATTGATCTAATGCAATTTATCATCAATACCCACAAGTCCAGTTTCAATGATTGCTGCCAGCTCCTCCTAACTCTGTTTAATGCCGAAGATTATTTCCAAATCAGAAAGTCCTCATCGGAGGAAAAGAACTAAAGTGTAGCAAAGAAATTCTTGCAATTTTAGAAGCTCTATGGGCTCCTAAGAAAGCAGCAGTCTTCCATCATCCAGGACAGCACTCAGGGAAAGTATAAAGCAGATCAAGAGGTAAAGCTGGAGTGTACAAGGGAATGACCGAACCAGTGTCTCTGACTACTGTCCTGTTCTCTAGTCCACTGGCAGAATAGAACACTACTACTCACAATATGAAAACACCTGATTTAAAACTGAAAGTGGCCAGATGTGGTGGCGTAAGCCTTGAATCCCAGCACTCAGGAGGCAGAGGGAGGTGGATCTCTGTGCGTTCAAGGCCAGCCTGATGTACATAGTGAGTTCCAGGATAGCTAAGGCTACAGGGAGACCCTGTCTCAAAAAGATAAAAAAAAAAAACACAAAAAACCTGAAAGTGGGTACCACCTCCCAGGTGGAGGTTGGAGATTTGATGACAGCTGGATAGCAATTCCCTAGGCCCTAGACCCAGCATTAGTCAAACAGTTCCACCAGGAGAATCACATTGGCTAGATGGTTCTCAAGAGCATATTTTGGCTGATATTTCTATATCCCTGATTCTCCAGCACAGTCCGGGCAGTATGTGAAGAGTGTGAAATATGTGCCCCAAATAACCCACATCAGGGAGCTAAGGTCCCTCCTAGGGTACAGACTGTTACACGAGACATATCATTCCCAGAGATCTTGGAAAGAGAAACAAATGAACTAATGTCTAAAAATACAACAATGCAAATCGTGACGAGAAACTCACCTACACTTGGACCAGCTGAAGCCAATTGCTCTGTTAACAACTAGGTCATGCCCTACTGGAAAGACAGAATTTTCCCCTTATGAAATTTTTATGGACACCCTCCTCCCATTATTAGGGTTATACAGGGATATCTGAAAGAACTGGGCAACATTACTTTGAGACAGGGAGTACAGGCTCTTAGCTCAAACTTGATCAATATATACCAAAAGGCTATAGAGTGGCCACCTGTGAACTTGACTGTGTACACACTTTTAAGCCAGGAAATGCTGTAGAGGTAAAAAAAAAAAAAAGAATGTCCAGCCCCTGAAACTTCTTTGGAAGTGTCTTGGTACCATAATTTTATCACCAATCCTGCAGTGAAGGCAGCACATGGGTTCACCACAGCAAAATGAAACCATCTTCTTGTGATGGGGAATATATTCCTGATCTATAATCACTGGGTAATCTGACTATCTGGATAGTCCCAAGAGGAACAGCTCTGTTTCAGTCACAGAAAGGCTAACTCATCTAGGGATGGCAGAAGTTAGAGGAATAGAATGGCTAGCAGGATAAATGAACTGTTTTCAAGGTCAGTCATCTAATAAATGCAATGTATTGTCACCCTATCTATATGTGTTGCTATGGTTTTCTTCCTAGTCTTCGCTATAGGCTTGGTGGAAGCTGCTCCAGGCAAAAGGCTTCTTTCTGTCAGTCTCCATTTACCTCTTATGGAAAAAATGTATAGCTACTGGTTGATGCTACTTTTCTGGCCCCATTTGTGATTTCATAACCCTCCTCCTGTGACCCATGTATCACATAACTTAGTTAGTTGGGACCTTTGCTTACCACACACATTTCTCATGTCAGGAGAGGGTCCAGGGAACCTACATACACAAGGCAATCTATCCCATCTGACAACAAGGGAGCCACTAAACTTGTTTGAACTCTCAGTTCTCTCTGAAGAAGGAAAGAATAGAGATTCACAGCCACTCCCAAGACAGTGGTCATATTGTCCAATAGATACAAATTCCTAACCTAGAAAAACCAGGGTCGTTACCTTTTTACCTGTGTGAAACCATATTTGACAGTTTTGTTGAAACATTTGGAGAACTAGCCTGCAAAATGGAACACAGGGTAACTGATCAAGTATATGTTTCTGAGCAGAACTCAACTAATGCAGACGCACCTCTAATGATGTCAGCATATACACTGAGTATTGTACCCCAGGTGGACTATACGGTACTTCCCCCCCCCCAAAAAGTCAGGATCTTGTGTTTTGAGGTGTACCTGTCCATCCTTTTTTTGTGTTCCTACTTCCCAGAGGGGAATGTTTGTACATTTGGAGCATTCAAATATATTAGGATCATAAACCCCAAAGAAAACGAGGTGTCTTATAAATTGGCAACTGGAAAGCGAATGAATCTCACTCAGAGTATTTAATCCATTATTATGCTCCAGCCACCTAGGCAGAGGATGGATCTTATGGATACTATACGCCCATCTATATTTAAAATCATATCATCTGGTTACAAGCTATTGTTGAAATTATAAATAATGAAACTGCAAAAGCCTTTAATATACTTGTCAAACAGAAAACCAAAATGTGCAATGCTATCTATCAAAACTGCTTGGTCTTAGATGATTTGCTTTCTTTTATGTGAGAGCTGTGTGGAAAATTTAACCTGAGCAACTATTGCTTTCAAAATATGCTGAGAGAAAGTCATAGAACAAATCACAGCCTGAATGAGAAAGATCAATCATGTCTCAGACTAGACTCAGAAAGGCTGAAGCTCTTGATGGTTGTGGGATGGTTTTCAACTTTGTCGGGGGGGAGGGTATTCAAAACCCATATAATTGTTATACCTTTGATCTGAGGAACTTTCTGATTATACCTGGCATGGTTCCCCTGGTTGTAAGATTTATCTCCCTCATCAAGGCCACAGTTGAAAGAAAATTAACTGACCATGTAACGATATTTTGAGAATATAAACCAGAAAATACTCTTTGACTCTGAAAGGGCACCATCAAAGGTGAGAACGTATTAAGGACTGTAGCAAAACAATGGAAAGGCAAAGTGGCATGATCATCATTTATGTGTGCAGATATAACCCTGTTGCAACACTATAGCACAGACTATCCAACCAGCATACATGTTATCACATAAAGGAGTCAAAGGAACTAAAGCTTAAAGGAGAATTAAGGGAAAGTATGTAAGGCAATACCCCACCACATTTGGCTCTAAGCCTTTGGATGTAAACTCTTTGAGCTGGTACTGGACTAGTAAACCCTGCTCCCTGGCTAGAAGATTCTGTGTCCTACGTCTGTTAGAGCATCCACCAACAGTATTAGTTGCTTTTCTGTTGTGAAAAAATTCTATGACCAGGCAACTTATAAAGGCAGAATTTTTTTTTGAACTTACGGTACCAGAGGGCTAAGAGTCTATCATAAGAAACAGGCACTGGGACAGAGGCAGCCGAGTGAAGCTGAGAGCTTGCATCTTCAGCCAAACTCAGGAAGCAGAGGAAGAAGCTGAAACCGGAGGAAAGCTATGAAGTCTCAAAGCCCACACTCAGTGATGTGCTGTCTCCAGCTAGGCCATACTCAGTAAAGGTTCCATGACCTCCCCAAACAGTCACATCAACTGATCAAGGGCTATGCTACTTTAGACTATGGTGGAAAAGTCTCCCTCAAACCACAAACTTTTCCCAAGTCTCAAAGATATTTGGGGAAGCCTGAGAAGAAAGAGTATAAGAGCTAGGGTTCGTAAATGACTACCTATCAGGAAGCAGAATTTTTTTCCAGACATAACAGAGCAATGCACATGTGAAGTCACAGTGATTGTGACAGCGTGCAAGAGGTCTGTGCAAGCTCAAGGCAAACAAAAATCCCAGCAATGAGGAGGGAGGTGGGAATGATGTTCAACTCTGAGCTAAGGAGGCACTGGCAATATATATAGCTGTACGGAGAGGAAAGGTCGGTTTTCTTTAATGCTGTGACTCCTGGTAAGTTAACAATACTTCAAGGGATAGGCTCACAGTGAAGAGTATCAGAGCAACACAAATTGGATTCAATGGGTTTTTAAAAAAGGACAGAAGTTGGCTGGATAGGGATGAGTGTGTGCGGGGGGGGGGGTCTGGGTGAAGTTGGCAGAGGGGATAAATGTAGTGAAAATACATACATTGTATGAAATTCTTGAGGAATTAATAAAAATATTGTTAAAAAGAAAGCAACTGATAAGCAGAAGAAGCCATTTTTTCATTCTAGTAATCCAACATTCTGTTTCAATTTTATTCTCTGTATTTGCATTATCTCCTGTTTTATTTGCTTGTTTCCATTTTTATATAAAATTTTCATATGTAGACCTTGACTGTGCAACCGTCCTGCCTCAACCTTCTCAATTCTAGAATTACAGATATGTACCCCATACCAAAATTTTACCTGATTCCTTTTCTGTACATATCTCTATACCTCATTTTACAATCTGATTGTAATTCATAACCTAACATTTTTGAACTAAGAATGATTGGTTCTATTTATCTGAAGACCATATAATAAACAGAAAAATATTTATGTGAGACCATCCCCAAGTTTAATTCTTTGAGACAGTAATTGAATGTTCCCTTTAGCTAGAAACAGTTGGAGATAGCTCAAGACACCAAGTATCTGGTCAAAAAAGTCCCTACCAGAATAAGTTAAACAATAAATTTATATTTTAATTATTTAGGCTTATATCAGAAAGGCATGCAGGATAGGGAGGCATGGAAAGTGACGGGGAGAAAGGAAAGGCATTTTGAGGAACTTTTTCTTGTTAGAGCTGATACTTCCCATCCACGCAATCAATCATGCAATCAGTTCTGCCCTCCATACACATATTTTTTCAAGCAGTGTTAAGATGGAAGTCATAGGCAAGCTATCTAACTGTTTGAACTGTTTGGTTTGTTTGGGGTCAATAATAGCATTTAGCCTGGTGTGGTAGTTTCTTTGAGTTCTAAATATGAATGTTTCCAGAATTCTCCTCTGCTTTAGAAGAGTGGCTCAAAATGGTATCACATCCATGTCTTTGAAAATCTCAGCAACTACATAGCAAATTGATAGCTTTTCTCCATCACCTAGATTACCTTCTTCAAATGACAATGAATACCACAAGAAGAAATGTTCATGGAGTTGTCTATGCTTGTTATTTTCATCAGGGTTCATGGCTGTTATTTACAATTTGAGACTATTTCTAAGTAAGTTTTACAAAGACTAGAATAATAATTTCCAGGAAAACATGCAAAGAAGGCATGTTTCTTTTCGTGTTAGCTTAATTCCTTATGCACATGAATCCTAATACCTATCCAACATTTCTAAGAGTGTGACAGCTACTATGATCTCTCCTTGATACTGGGCAGTGACAGCACACCTCAGCTTCCAGTTAGCTATGAGAAGATTGTATGTCAACAACCATATCCCTACTGTGCACTGTGATGTTAGATTTATCATAATGGAGGTTATGTGTGTAAGTGCATTTTTAATGATGAAGGGCTTAACTGGGCATAACAAATCAGTAGCATTGAAGCATCTTGGAGGGTGAGGCCCTTCTCTGACACATGACTTGGAAATGTGTGCCCAAGCAGGGAGCTGTCTGGGCAGTGTATTAATTGCTCCCTTTGCTGTGAAGATTTTTCCTTTTACTTTGAGGCCATGGTATTAGTTTATTTCTTTAGCTTGCTTGTGCTTTGACATTAATGGGTAAGAATTCACTGCCCAAACTTCTGCTGTCCAGCTTTGCTCTTGTTGCCTCCAGGTATGTATACTTTCCGACTTTTATTTAAGTGTTTAATCTCTTTTGAAATGATTCTTATAGAGAGAATGAGATTAAGGACTGTGTCATTACTGTGCGTATTCATAGCCAATGTTGCTACCATTTTCAAATAAGGTTCCCCTTAATAAAGCAAATAATTATGGCCTGCCTGTACACCTCATTTTAAGAAGCAAAAATGAAACTTTAACTACAATTTTAAAAATCCATTAATACTAAATTTTGCCGTGGAATAGAGATTGTCACATCTAAGACAAATGCCAAGACCCATCATGATAAAGTTTTTAATTTTTAAATTTGTTGAAATCTAAACTAATAAAGATAGGCCCTGCTCCTTGGCCATCGTTTTTAATTGCGTCTTTACTTTTTACTTTGAAAGCATCACAATAGCACATATATGGAGGTAGCAGAACATTTATTAACTCTGCAGCGTAACTATCCTTTTAATCTCTCATAAGCAATTATCCTGCTGTGTGATAACTGTTGTCTCTAGAACATTAGAAGTTTTGGGACAGAAAACACCATTAGATCAATTTTACTTTACTGAGATAGCAAGATTCCTTGAGTCCTTGAATTTCTGTTTTTTAAATAAATTGTTATTTTTTTTTCTCAGGGTACCAGATTTGTAGGGACATCACTAAACAACACTCTCTAGATTCAAATGTGATATTGGAAATGATAGGACTCTCACCATTGTTTGTCATTTGGATCTTAGCCACCTGAATGGATAAGGATGAAATCTCATAATAATTTTAATTTGGATATTCCTGATGGTTAAAGATGTTCAACATTTTAAAAATATTTATCAACCACTTCATGTCATCCATTTGGGAAGTTTCAGTTTATTTTCTAACTCATTTATTAATTGGTATTTTATGTTATTTTGGATACTAATCCTCTATCAGATAATATAGCTGGAAAATATTTTTTCCAAGTCTTTATGTTGTCTCTTCACTTGAATTATGTGTCCTTTACTTATAGAACCTTTTTACTTGTTTGAGGTCTTATTTGTCAATCGTCAGTCTTAATGCCTGTGCTAATTTGCTTGATTTTATTTTTGTAAAAGTAAAAATTGTATAAATGGAAATGGCAAAGTTTTAAAATACACAAGTAAACATGTAACAGAAGAATTAAAGCTCTCATATTAACATTAATTAAATTTTAAATGATTTATTGGTTATTGATCCCATTATCCTATGTTTTCTGTAATCAAACTCTTCAAATGTTTGCTGTTTCTGTAATTAAATTTGTAGTGTCAAGTGTAATGGAACAATGGGGACCATTTGATTAAAAAGCAGAGTTATACTTTGGTAGAAACCGAAATTCTCTCGTGCTGTCATAGGAGAAGTATCGTCTTGTAGCTATATCTTCTGGATTGAGGCTTTCTCTCCTGGTGTGAAGATGGAGACTCACTAGGCTCATACAACTCAAAATTAGAACATTCAAGACTCATTAGCCCTGCCCTGATTAATGAAAACTACATTTCTTGGTGTGAGTTTCCAAACAATCCATCTTTGTACTATATATACCTCCTCCTCTATCTGCATGTACCCCCCATATACCCTCCATCTGATTTCATTCCTTTTTACCATATATGTTAATGCCTATGGAGCTAGGTTTTTATCCCTAATGTCCTTCAATTTCAGTCTATCCACTGGAGCCTGGTCAACCTATCTAGCTCTACTTCTTAAAGAAAACCATATCTGGGGCTGGAGAGATGGCTCAACAGTTAAGAGCACTGGCTGTGTTTTCAGAGAACCGGTGGTTGGTTCCCAGTGCCCACATGTTGGCTAACAACAATACGGATGTTTGAACTCCAGTTCTGAGAACTGATACCCTCTTTCGACATTGCACTAAGCGTGTGCGCTTACCTACGTGCAGGCAGTATACGCATATACATAAAATATAATTAGTAAATAAAGCATTCTAAAAACAAACCTTTCCTCTCCCAGTAGTCATCAGTTGCCCACAGTTTCTCAGCTAAGGGTGCTTTTCACCATTTCCCCAGTTCTATGCTGGGTTTTTGTCTTGTTAGAGATTGAGCAAGTTTTGTGCATGCTGTCACCATTGCTGTAAGTTCATATGAGGAACTTCTCAGCAACTTGGAAAATTATGCTTCCTTGTGGTCATCCATGACCCCTGGAACTGAACAGGTTTTCTGCCTTTTTCCACAATCATCCCTGAGCACTGGGGGGCAGAGATTCACTATAGGTGTTCCTTCCCAGGAACAAGCATTCTTCAGTTTATTCTCGGCACTTTATTTAGCCAGTTGTGACTTTTTGTGTTAATTATCATCTGTTGCATGAGGAAGCTTTGCTGGTCAGGGATGGGAGATGCATTAATGTTCTTTCTACCTCCTGTTTCTGTTATGCTCCCTGTGCCTTCACTGTAGAGGCTGCTTTGTACATGTGTCACTTTCGGCTGGGCATCTCACACACACTTGTTCTCTGCTTCTGGCCAGTTGTGGAAATCTGTAACATTCTCTGTTTCCCAAAGAACTTTCTTTTGATCAGTGGTGGAGAGGTGTTCTTGTCTGTAAATACAAAGATAAATATTTAGAACAAAGTAAGAAATTAAGTTAGTCTAGGGATGTCACAAAGGTTGGTTTTCTCTAGTCTCCATCAACTCTCCAGCCATGTGCATTTGGCTATGTTTGCAGTATTACACGAGCTCTCTCCTATTGAGGTGGTCTTAAGTTCAACTGGATAGCTTTTCATTACCCCCATGATAAAAGTGCCATTACTGCACCAATAGAAATTGTTTGCTGGCCTAGTCATTGTCATGTTTATTAGGCTTTACAACTGGGTATTTGGTAGATTTTTAAATTATCACACTAGCTCTTATGGGTCTATTTCCACTATTTGTGTCATTTTGATTTAATTTTTTTAGGCCATATATATCTAGAAATTTATTAATTTCTTTTAGGTTTTTCTTATTTATCTGAATATGCATTTTAAAGTATGTCCTTACAGTTTTCTGAATATCTTTACGATTTGTAATAATGTTTCTCTTTTCATATCTAAATTTGCTTATTTAGGTCCCTTCTTTCTTTTGGCTATATGGGCTAAAGGTTGGTCAATCTTGCTAAACTTTTCAAGGAAACTACTCACTGTTTTATTGTTCGTATAGCTCATTGTTTGAATAGTTTTCTTGTTTTATATTTAATTAATTTCAGTCTTGATTTTATTAATTTCTTCACATCTTTTCCGAGTTTTTATATTTTATTTATTATTTTTATTTTATGTGTATTAGTGTATTACCTCCATGTATATAAGTGAACCCATGTCAGGCCATGACCATGGAGGTCAGAGGAGGGTGTTAGATGCCCAAGAACTGAAGTTAAGGAGAGTCATCAGTTACCATGTGGGTGTTGGTATTCAAACCCAGGTCCTCTGCAGGAACAGCCAATGCTCTTAACCTCTGAACCATCTCTCCAGCCCCATCTACTCTTTTTAAGTCTTGTTTATTCTTGGTTTAGAAAAGCTTTCAGGCGCCTCATTAATTTATTTATGTGAGCTGTCAATTTCCTGGTATAAGCACTCGGTGCTATAAAATTCCCTTTTAGGATGGCCTTCATCGTGACCTACAGGTTTTGATATGCTTTATTTTCATTTCATTCATTTCATTTCATTTCACTCAGTTCTAAGAATTTTAAAAATTTTCTTCTCATTTTCCCTGTTATCCAGTGTTCATTCAGTACTATTGTTTAGTATGTTGATCCATGAGTTTGTGTACTTTATCCCATTTGTATTTTTGTTGATATCTAGCTTTATTCCTTTGTAGCCATGGTACAGGATGATATTAAAATTTCCTTAATTTGTAGAGACTTGTTTTGTGTCTGAATATGTAGGCAATTTTGGAGAAAGTTTTATGCACTGCTGAGAAGAGACTCTATTCTTGGTGTCTGGGTGGAATGTTCTTTAGATATCTTTTAGTTATATTTGATTTATGGTGACATTTAACTCCAGGGATTTTCTATTATTTTTTTGTCTGACTAACCTATTATCTATTGGTGAGAAATGGGCAAATTGAAGTCAGCCGCTAACACTGTGTTGGAGTCAATGTGGTATTTTTGGGATAATGAAATATCTTTTATGAAATCGGACACCCCTGTGTTTAGTGCATATATGCTCAGGACTATAATATTTTTGTGGTGAATATTTCCTTTACTTAGTATTCAGTGACCTCCCTATCTCTTCTGGCTAGTTTTAGTTTGAAATCTATCTTGTTTGATATTAGAATTGTTACACCATCTTTTGTCTTAGTTCCTTTTTCTTGGAGCATCTTCATTTGTCCTTTTACCCAAGGTGGTGTCAGTCATTGATGGTGAGATATATTTCCTTTTGTCCTGACTTTATTTCATTTATTATTTTTGTTTTTTTTTACGTGTATGAGTCTATTGCTTGCATGTGTGTAAGCACACTCATGTCAGGAAATGACATTAAGATATCAGAAAAGGGTTGTCAGATCCCCTGGAACTAGAATTTCAGAAAATTGTGATAGGCTGCCATGCAATCGCTGGGAACCGAACCCAGGTCCTCTGTAAGAGCAGCCAGTAATTTTAACTGTTGAACCATCTCTCAAGCTCCATGAAGTGGTTTCTTAAAGACATCAAATCCATGAATTCTTTTTTTTCTAACCCAATCATTTACTCTGTGTCTTTTTACTGGGGAGTTAAGAACATTAATATTGAATGTTATTATTGACCAAGATTTATTTATTCCTGTTATGTTCATGTTGTAGTAATGTTTTCTTAGACTTCTTTTGGTTGACTATTATAGGATAATTTATTTTTTCTTTGAGCTCTCTTGAGAATGTCTAATATTCTCTTCTGATGAAAGTATTGAATTGAGTATTCTCTGTAGAACAGTTTTGTGTACATGAATTCCTTAAAACTATTTTTATCTTTAAGTCTTATATCTTTCAATTGAAGTCTCTATCCTTCAATTACTACTGATAGTTTTGCTGTTTATAGTAGTCTGGACTGGAATCTGTGATATTTCATGACTTATATACATTTGTCAAAGCCCTTTTGGCTTTGATACTCTCCGTTGAAAGTCAGTTGTTATTCTGACGGTCCTGCTTTATTTGTGACCTGATCTTTCTCTCTCACAATTTTCACTATCTTTTCTTTGTTTTGTATGTTTAGCGTTTTGATTAATATATGATCTGGGGTGTTTCTTTTCTTTTCCTATTTGCTATTCTGTATGCCTTGTACCTTTATAGGTGTCTCTTTCCTAGATTTGGGAACTTTTCTTTCATGACTTTATTAAAAAAAAATATTTTCTATGCATTTGACGTTGTTCTTTTCATTATTCTTTGCCTATGATTCATAGATTTGGTCCTTTTACAGTGTCCCTGAGGTCTTTCATATTTCATTCCTGAGTTATTTTGATTTGACATTTTCTTTGATTGAGCTAACCGTTTCCCTAGTTTGTCTTTAAGGTATGATGTTCTCTGTTCCATTTCCCCCACTCTGTTTTTGCTTCTCTCCTCTAAAATTTCTGTTTGAGCATCTGGGTTTTTTTTTTTTTTTTTTGAAGTTTTATTTCTGATTCACTTCTCTTCCAAGATTCTCTCTCTTTATTGAATCCTAATTTTATATTCTGAATTGTTTTAGTTATGCATGTCCTCTTTGAGTTCTTTGAACATATTTATAATTCCTATTTTAAAATCATTGTGATATCTATCCCACATGTTGTCATTCTCTGGAACCATTACCTTGGGATTGATAATTTCTGCAGTACACATATTATCTTGGTTATTCATTCTGTTTATGTTGTTTTCAACGAGACTCTGTATTTGGGCTTGTGTGGTGGTGTTTCTTGGTGTGGGTAATGGTCTTATCTATGTTATGTGTATTTGTGTCTTTGTTTGCTGTTTCTTCAACTTGACAATTTATAGCCCAACTGAATAGTGATTGGTGTTCAGTTTGGGGTCATTTAATGTTGATGTGCAGAGAGGTGAAATAATTTGTCTCAGTTTACTTAAAGATTCAACTTTTGAGTTGACATTCCAGGATTGAATCCACAGGCTGTTCAACAGGGTGGGAAGGGACATCTAGGTGAACAGGTTGGCTGAATGGTTCAGCTGTGAGCTTGTGGGTCTGTTGCCCACAGAGCTTAGATGGTGGGGTGCAGGAAAATTTCAGGAATAGGAACTCAGGACCTGCAAAAAGGGGGAAAGTAGGATTTCAGAGACCCTAGATGACCTGAGAGCTGAGATGGTAATGGGAACTAACCCTGCCATGTCTGAATGGGCATGCAGCTCAGGGACTGGAAATTATCCCTGTGACCCAAGGAAGCCTGAGAGCTAAGATGGAAGATTCAAATAAATACAAATTAAATGCAAGTGAAGAATTTCCCTCATGATGTTTTTAATTATTTTATTTTATATGAACAATAATATGTAAAATTAAGAAAACAATATATTTTGGCTCCTGCTTTGCTAATGGGCAACTCAGTTCTACTTGATTATATTTATAAGTGAGTCCTGGATTTATATTTCTTCCATATACAATGTAGGCTTTTCTTCCTGTAATCAATGGTTTACTGTGATACTGTAATACCTTTAAAATTCCACATAAATAGTATTTAATTACTAGCAGTGTATATGCATAATACAGAAATTGAAAAATTCAAAGCTATACTGTAACTTATTTCTCTTTTACTAGAAAACTCAACTCCACATTTTTGGATTATAAGGGAAATTTTCATTTCTCCTACACTGTATATGTTTGTTGTAGTACAAAAAGCAATAGCTTTAAAATGATATATCACTTTAAGCCAAGAAAAAGGAATATTTTGTTATTTAAAAAATGTATTTTGTAGTCAATAGCTGCTGTTTGCTTCTTCCTTCTTTTTCTTCTGCAGCGTTATCCACAGATTTGACCAGTGTCAACTGCATTAAATTGATGTCTTATTTAAAGGTGTCCACTAAGAAGATGGTGGTCAGAAGTACGTGTGAAAGTGACTTCAAAGTATTTATTCCTCTGAAGGCTGTCACTAAATGGCATCAATTCTAGATATAAGGTCATAGTTCCTGTGATTCAGCACCAGGCATGTCCAGCCTTTTACCAAAGTGGCATGATGCTGTCCTCTACAAAGTTCATACTCAAGAACTGATCAATTGAGTTACATTAATAAAAAATGCCTCACAATTTTTGGGCTAGGGAAGCAGTTTAGTTGTTAAAGTGCTTGCACATGAAGAAAATCTTACATTTTTTCAATGTTATTCATAATTACATAGATTTTTATACTGAAAATAAGGGTGTAACCTAGTATCTAATGTTGGCTTTTGTTGCTGCTGTTCTTCCCTAACTCTGTGCACTGAAGCAGTTGACTTATTTAATTATATAAGGCAGCTGTTGTACAAGGGCAGCAGATGCTTTGCATAATGTTTATTTACATTGCCATAATGCAGTTTGAGAGGCTATTATGATCCCATCTCTGAGGCCAATCCTAGATTTTTTTTGAAAGTTTTGTGGGCAATTAGCTTCCATGCTCATCAGAGCTTGAAGTGATAAAATAAAATAAATCAAATCATTATATAGTCCTTTGAATTGATGTTTTATGAATTATGAACAACAGTGTACAATTTCTTCTCCATTTACTTACTATGAACATATCTAAAATGTGTGGGTATTACATTACATTGAGCATGATATTGAATATGAGAATTTATTTTAAAACAGACTTGGTGTGCCTGCTGTTTTTTTTTTTCCTTTTTTCTCTTTTGCAAAACTTCTTATACCAGGTTGTTCTCAAGTTTTTAAATTTCATAACAGAATGGTTGGCAGAGAAGATATGGAGGGCCTGGATGATTCTTCTGAGAAATCAAGAAGGCAGTTCCCTGAAGCACTTGTTTAGTTAATGAGAAATGCAAACTCTGAGAGTACTGGGAAGGATAATCTCTCTCCTTGATGGCTCTAGGATGTAGCTCCTCTTGGCTCACTCTAATCACAAAGACACAGCAATATGAGCTGTCATATGTTCAGGCAGTAAGAACGAAGTGCAGCCTCTGTCCAGCAGCCAAAGAACTCAAGTCTTCAGTGTAACAGTTTGTTATCAACTAAAACAAGCCAGCAACCAGCTGAGTGAGTGAAACTTCACTGAGCCCAGCTGAGCCCAGACATGTCTACAGCTTAGCGTACCCCTTGTTTAAAGCTGTGAGCCCAGACATGTCTGCAGCTTAGCCCAAACATGTCTGCAGCTTAGTGTACCCCTTGTTTAAAGCTGTGAGTGACTCTTAGGAAAGGAATCTAAGACAAATTCTCTGGCATACCAAGGGATAATAAATATTAGTTCAAGTTGGTATATATTGAGATAATTTATTATATAGCAAAACTTACTAATTTCAACTTAGTCTTTGCTTGAGTTTTTGCTGTTGAGACAGTATTTGATCACCTCTTATTGTCTAATGAAGCTACTCTTCCACCACAAACTACCTACGTAAGCTTGTAGGGGCAGTTCTTCCCTTCCCTCTATCACTGTGAAGCACCCATGAGCAGAGTATCTTTTGGAGCCATCTATATGGTGAATGGTCCTATTTCCAGAGATTCTAGTCACCAAGACCTTCATTTATGAAGATAATATGAACAAAAGAAATAGGGCTGGGGCTACTTCTATATTTATAAATTTTATGTTATCAACAAAGTATTTATTCTAAACTAGTAATGTGAATATTCAGTTTCAGTCAAACACATTATAATATTTAATAAAATTTACTACTATATATATATATATATATATATATAATTT
>NW_008331793.1:357564-357811 GCF_000622305.1 Nannospalax galili
ATATGGCTACACATCCAGATTATTCATAAAATACATAACTATCAATTATTATATTTGTGCTCTATGGGTTATATCTGTTAGTACACATTTCTCGTGTTTTATCTTTGAGAGAAATCTTGATTACAAAATCAAGTTATTATGTTTCACTGAAGCCTTTCGGTTTTGTTTTATCCAAAGACAAAGTTATAAAGCTATTTATGATATTTAATCTTTAATATGTTGAAATACAAGCTGCCTCTCCAGAAAT
>NW_008331793.1:358398-420639 GCF_000622305.1 Nannospalax galili
TATACATTTTTATAGTTGTTACAGGTTCTTATAAATCATTTGTTTTTGTAGGAACATATTTTAAATATTTAAATACTAGTGTACATTATTCAGCTCTTTTCAAATATAAATCTAAGCCTAACCACCTTGCTAATGTTGAAAGGCACTCCAACATACGTCTTCTCATCTACTGATGTCTTATTAGCACAGATAGCAATAGATGTTGTTGTGAACTTTCTTCTCAATGATGTCGGCGAGTGAAGAGTGTTGTTTATCTGGTCATAGGATAGGTTTTAATTTTGCTATCCAGACGGGGGGAAACATTTTAAAGCAAATATTGTACTGGTATGAAACTAGCTTCATTTTAAGAATAGCTACTACCTTTGGCTTTCCTTAGCTGTGACAGAAACACCATGAAGGAAACCCACTTACCCAGGCATCCCTCTATAATCTCCATGTAAATAAAATGGTTGAGGCTAATCCTGCTGGGTATTCTCAAGTTGCATTGTAGGAGAGGGTGGTCCGTGGGTGTCTGCCAGGCACTGGACCTGGAGACCTTTGTACAGGTGTGCCATTCTTCCACAGCCAACTTCCTCAAACTGCTAACATGATATCTGCCACCCTGCCTAGAGATAGATTACGCGGTGGTTACACCAATGGACAATAAACAGCTCAGCCTTCAGGGTCAATAGGAGAAGTTCGAGAGGTATAAAGAAAAGCCCTTTGTATGCAATAAACGATAAGTTTGCTTGCTTACTGCACTGTGAGTCTCCCATAGTCTGTGTCATTGACTTTGCGCCTACTTCCCCCCTGCCCCTGATGGGTAATCCTGAGACACCTAAAGGGCTAGCCAACCCCTGAGCTGCACAGCAACATCTGGCGCCCAACGTGGCCTTCTGGACCCATGCTGGTATGGGCCCCTGGCTTCCTTGAGTTCTAGCTGTGTCCAGATTACTCCGTCGCCTCCTTGTCGACTGGTTCTGGTCCCCTTCGGCTGTTTTTCAGTGAGTAGGCCCCTTCCAGATTTCTGTTTGTTTGTTCATCTGTTCGTCCTCGGTAGGGAGGTACATGCTTTCATTTTTGGTCCACCCGCGTTTCCACATAAGGACTGATCACCCAGGAAACGGGACTGACAGCAGACCTCCCAAAAGGTTTCCTTTGACAGGAGACACCGTGTGGGCATATGGCCATGGTCTAACGAACTACGGAAGTCCCCCACTAAGCACAAGACATTTTGGTCCTAAACACTGCACTATGTCTAACTGCTTCTACTCTGAGTGGCTAACTGTTCTTCTGTGCCTTTTCCCTGCATTACTTGTCTTCTTAGCCTTCTACTTTGGGGGACAGCCTCCTTTCAATCTCAATTTCTCAGCAAATTTCACTGCAAGACCCCCTCAGTAGGCTTAGGACAACTTCCTTTCTCATTTCCCATCATGGGCACGTTCCCTTCCCACTGTAAGGAACCTCAGATTATGTCCGTCAAATCCCTCTTAGTTATGCACATTCTTAAAGTCAAGTGCAGTGAATTAGAACAGTTCTGGGATATCTCCCGAAAATATGTGGGATCCTGACATGTGGATGAGGGTCCTTTTCCTGACCCTTAAATGTGAGGTTCAGGAGGGCAGGGTTCCGCCTCCTCCCTTTGTTCACATCCTTCTCGGCATTTGGGGGAGGCTTAAATTGGGTTCCACCAAGGAAGTCTTAGCTTCCTTAAATGAACATTATCACAGACACAAAATGACTGACGTCTCCATCGAGTCACCCCCCTCAAGGTCACACAGGATGATAATCCCAATCAGGACAGAATTTCTCCCATGCCTAAGCCCCCACATGGTCCTCCGCAATGTGAGCCACCTCGTAATGCCACCTATCTAACCCTGAAGTGAGCTCACTGCTCCCACTCCTCACACCCCCCCCCACTGAACCCCTTCACATCCCTCCCATTCCTCCTCCACTTCTGTCCCCCAGTTCGGCTCCACGCCCTTCTGCCTTCCCTTTGAACCTTGGTGCTAATGCGGCTAATCAACCCTGGATACCTACCCCCCTTACTGACCTTTCGCTTATCCCCAAGGCTGCCAACTAATCAGACCCAGACTCTCCCTATTTTGAACAGGTCCTTTGCCAATGGTCCATGCAGCTTCAAACCCATTATGACTGGTACAATTTATTAAAAGCTGTCCTCAAACCTTTTGTGTTTTTGAGCTGGTGGTTGGCCTATGACAACCAGGTGAGAATCAGGCCCATCTCAATCTGCAGTATGTCCTTAATATTACCCTGTGTCTCAGGCCACAATCGAACCATATGCAAACATTTTATTATATAGCTGAATTTGACTAGATCTTCAGTCATGCCACTACAGACAGGCCTAATAACAAAAATCTGGGAAAACCTAAAAAGACTTTTTGATCCATCATGGTTACTAACCTATTTAATAGGAGGAGTGATTGACCTTGTGTTGTTCATCCTCAGGTGCCTACTGTCACATATCCATTGCCAGTGGACCATCAACAAAACAACCCTTCAGGTCCTCTTGGCCCTACAACGTCCAGACCAGAGTCCTCCTCAGGAGGTCATGCAGGCCTGGCTAGCACAGATACGAAAGGCCTCCTCCTAAACTATCCCTCCATCCTGGCAGATCCCCCAAGACTACACCTCCCTCAGGGTTGGTAGACAATGACGGATAAGATTCTACCGGGACAAGTCAACCTAAGACAGGACATGCATGGGCTAGATGCATGCTCCCAAGACGTGTAAGGCTTATGCCCCAAGTAAGAATAACCTAAGACAGACACAACCCGTAATATGGAGATCATCTTGAGGCGGGCACAATTATGTCAGGCAGCACTGTGACTCCCACTGGACTACCTTTAAAAACAAAAGTGTGGAATTGTAGGAGGTGGTCCATGGGTATCTGCCAGGCACTGGACCTGGAGACCTTTGCACAGGAGCACCATTCTTCCACAGCCAACTTCCTCAAACTGCTAACCTGATATCTGCCATCCTGGTTAGAGACAGATGACATGGCAGTTACACCAATGGACAATAAACAGCTCAGCCTTCAGGGCCAATAGGGGAGGTTCGGGGGGTATAAAGAAAAGCCCTTTGTATGCAATAAATGAGCTTGCTTGCCTACTGCACAGTGAGTCTCCCAGAGTCTGTGTCGTTGACTTTGTGCCTACTTTCCCCCTGCTCCCGACTGGTAATCTTGAGACACCCAAAGGGTTAACCAAACCCTGAGCTGCACAGCAACACTGAATCTTGAAATGCAATTGATATAAACTGTGATTTAATGTTCCATGAAATAAAAGGAACAAAGTTATCCAGAGCACCTGTGGGAACATTCAACAAAAAGGCTAACAGTCTAGGGAAAACATACAAAATCAAAGGCCTAGAATAGAGAGGTGACTTTGTTAGGTAACAAGTCACAGAATCTTTAGATTTTTCTAAATGTTCAGGATTCTAAGGAAATATTCTTGTCCATTATCTCCAACTAATTTATTGAGAATACTTGCTAGTAAAATGATTTATTTGTTTTGTAGTTCATATACTAAAATTCATTTTATATATTTTGGGTAAAAATATTGACTATACTTTTAATTTCATTCTGTTTTATTTATTTGTAACATACACTAAATATTTGAAAATAGTTTATCTAACGGGTTTCTTTATGCTGACTTTGTTTATCATAGCAGATACTCTGTTTTAAAACACTAATGAATGACTCAACTCTCATAAGCAAAGCTCCCGCATGCAAGAGAGTATTACGCACATAGAAGGCCACAACTGGTGGAAGTGTTGCTATCTCCTAGGTGCCTGGTTCCTCCAAAGTGTGGGACCTGTTGCAGAGAATGACTGCAGAGAGTTTGTAATGAAAGGAGGGGCATGTGGCACCATCTTGAACCAGAGCCACAAACGCAAAGGGAGGTGCAGAACAGAATGTCCTGGCACTTACAGACCTGGGGCAAGACAGCTGGCCCCTGAGGCATGGGTGAAAGCTAGCAGTGACTATGGGTGGGCCATGGGAGTGATCTGGAATGGCAAGCTCTGAGCCATGGTGCAGAGCTGGGTGGCACAGAACTAGGCACTGGGTGTTCATTTCTTTGTAAGTCACTCCTTTCCCATGGTAATAATAAATTTACATAAGATATGTTATATGGTTTGACTGATAGCTCAAGAGACCCAGAGAGCACTTGGGTGACAAAACTGGCATAGTCCGGCCTGGATAAATGAGCCACAGCCTTGGAGATGTGGGTTAAGGAAGCAGTGCTGTCCTTGCCAACTCTGTGGCAGTAAAGGTGGGCTCTGATTCCCAAATCCAGGAGCAACTGCCAGGAACCCAGGGAAGAGGGCAATTAAACCCCATATGCTTAATGGGGTTAGTGATAGTCACATAGGTTATACAATGAATTATAAAATCTGTAACTAAAAAAGGCCAGCCAGGCAGAAGCTTGGGGCACAGTTATGTGGTAAATGTGGGGGTATGTTGTGGGTATGTGACAATTTGTTTAGGATTATTGAGGGGCTAGAAAAACTTTTGCCAGCATTGGTGCAGCCACTTTGCATAATAAAAGATATGAGCCAGGTAGGAAAAGCTGAAAAGGCTACAGAGGTCCTGGCAGATTCAGTTGCAGAGCTTGAGAAAGGACAAAAAGATGGACATTTTAACTTGTGTAAGGTCCAAGGACTCAGAGGAAAAGACAGATAACGGTTAAAAAAAAAAAAAATGAGAGAGAGATGACCTAAAAATAAAAGTTGCTAAAGCTGCCCCTCGGTTTCAGTTGTTGATACGAAAAGAAAAGAAAAAAAAAAAAGTTAACAGTGCTTTAGGTAGGAAATAGTCCACACTGGAACTGTTAAAACTAGGAAAAACTTAGAAGCAAGCATCAAAGAACCTTAGCCACGTGGCTTGTGTGAGTGTGGGACATGGGAGCAAATGACATCAGTCTAAGTCCTTCAGAAGCTTCACAGCTCAATTATACAACCACCTATCCATTCTTGCGATATAGGCTGTTCAACCTAGGCCAATGCAAGGGGGAGCATTCCTTAATGGGATGGCTGGTTGAAGGCATTAAAGATACATGGTCCTCACCAAGGGAGACTAACATGATTAGCAGGAACTGGAGGACTATAAAAAGGGGCACACATTACTGAAAAGTTAGGTATGAGAAAAGCAATATATGATGTCCAGTTCACTGGGCCAGATAAGACTGTGTTCACAAGTGATATGAAGGAAAGCTTAATTCAACTGGGACCTTGAGAATGGTATGGAGATTTAGTGGTTTTCCTAAGCCCTTTAATGGGACAGGGTCTTTGTAAAGTGAGAGAGGCTTTAACAAATCTAAATGATTCTGATCAGCATGTAAAATGTGTCTTTAGAACAAAAGAACACTGTATGAGAGATATAAAAGTGATCAGACAAAATAAATAGCCCATTTGGGTGACTAGAAGACAAATGTGGCAAGACCTATGTAGAGTTCAAATTCACAGAAAAAAAAATTGTTAGAAAACCAAATTCAGTACTAAGGAGTTTCTAGAAGGCTTTAAAACCAGAAGAATAGTTTACAAAAGGGATTCAAAGAATAAAAACTGTCCCAGGGGTGCTTAGAATCCCCAAGGATTAAATAAGATGCATTTCTCTTCTCATAAAGGCTATACTAAGGGTAAATGTACTTTTTCCCACAAGTTCTCCCCCAGCATCCAGGTGTGGTCAATGGATAAATGACAGATATGGCTACAGTCAGGAGGCAGACCTAGGGCCTGCCTGTCTGAAGGAACCAACAAATGCAACAAGGAGAGGAGAAACCCCCTGCCTCCTTAGCCCAGTGCAGGGTCAGGCAACTGTAGTCAACACCTGTAAGTATATCAAGAATAAAAGACTACAAAGTGACTCCGTGTAAAATCCCCCAAGTGTGAAATGACTCCAAAGGGATAATAAATAAAGATGATAAATATCTAAGTAGATTAATGCCTCGTACCCATACTAGGGTACCTAACACGGATCTATGGAGAAAACAATTAATTCAAATGGACAAAGTTTTTCCATGCTGTGTGAGACCTTGTCTACGATTAATTTAATATATAAAGTTAACCTTCCTTCAACTGTTTTACAGATGTGAAACTCGTTTGAAAAATACCTGAAGAAACAAAAACCAGTGATAGCTGTAAGATTCTTGTGAGTTTTATGGTTGTGTAAGATGAAGACTGACTCCCAAACTATACAAATGTTATGAAAATCTACAGTACCAGGGGTGGATTGCCCTGCTATGAGCTGTTGGTCAGAGAGATATCCTACAGGTCCTCAAATTCACCAAGGCTATTGCCACTAATGTCAGTTGTACATTATAAAGGTCATTAAGGCCATGTTGCTGAAGACACTGCATGTTCTGATCATTGGAGAAGAAGAGGAGCTGGAGCTGAGACTAAGCCAAAAAACATTTGTCTGGATGGATGATGTTCATATTTCCAGAAGGCACTATCCAGATTGTTGGGGAAGAGAAAATCCCATATGGTTCTACTCAAAAATGGACCCTGCTTGCTGCACACTCTGGGCATGCCAAGCAATGCCTGCAAGTGCAATAATGGCTCAACCAACATACGTACTGGATAAGTCCCACTCCTAGGGGTAGAACACACAATTGGTGCTGTAGACCAAGCCAATGCCTGTGTTGAGGAAGGCTACAGGCCCTTGTGGGGACAAGTACACTGTTTAATGAATTTAGCACTCCTATTGGGATATCTTCTAGGCATTTGTATTTATATTCACGTTTGTTTAGATGTGTCAACTCCCTTCTATTTGTCTTTATAGTAAAAGAAACACCACTGAGATAGATCAATGGCCACAGCTTAAAGACAAACACTGTGGAGGCCCAAGAAGTCACTATCTCACCATGATACAAGAGAGATCACACTACATCTGTCACATTCTCCAAGGCTCAGCAACCTTATCAGAAGATTGGCAGAAATTCTGTAAGAGAGGAGGAAAGGGGTGAAGTGTCTCCCAGGTGCCAGGTTCTTCTGAGGGGCAAGGCCTGCTGCAGAAAATTGACTGCAGAAGGAGGGACTTGAAGAGCCATCTTGAGCCAGACCACGAATGTGAAGGGTGGTCCACAGCGGCCAGGTGCATTCAAGAACAGAATGACCTGGCACTTATGGACCTGAGGTGAGACTGCTGGCCACTGAGGCATGGGTGAAAGTTAGAGGTGACTATGGGCAGGCCATGAGAGCAATCTGGAATGTCGAGCTCTGAGCAGTGGGACAGAGCTGGGTGGCATAGTGGAGCTGGGTGGCTTGGAGCTGGGTGGTGCTGAGCTAAGCACTGGGTGTTCATTTCTTTGTAAGTCACTCCCACCCACACTGTAATAATAAACTTACATAAAGATATGTTATATGGTTTGCCTGATAGCGTAAGAGACCCAGAGAGAACTTGGGTGACAGTTGAGTATAAGAGACTTCAGAGAACGTGTCCCTGAATAGGCCTCCTATATTAAACCACATCTACCCAGGGCTCTGGGATAATTGTGGAAGAGGGGTCAGAATGATTGTAAGAGCCAGGGTTGGTGCATGAATATAAGGAAGCAAGAGTCTTCCAGGCCTCTGGGAATTTGTTCACATGTGAATTCACAGTAATGGTGTCAACATTTTCAGGACCCATGCTAAATCAATCAGACAGAAACCCAACATAGAACTTGGGAAATGGGCACCAGGCCCCAACCTTGACTGAAGAGCTATTGGCAGCTGATTACTTGAGTGAGGGAGAGATGATCTTCTTTAAGGGAGCAATGTATATAGGTTGACTAGACCCCACTCAATGAATTTGCACTGAGGACTTGATAAGTCTTAATATGTGTGAAAGAATATTTCATTTTTAAAGTTTGTTGAGATAAGTTTCATTGTGCAAAGTCCTGTGATTTTGGTAAGAGTTGTATGTATTCTGGAGAATAAGGTCTGGTTTGCAGTTCTTTCTAACAGTGTATATGCATGTATTTCAGGAAAAGTTCATAATTATACTATCAACTTTTTATAGTCTTAGTGATTTCTGGTTTTTATTTGGTCTATGAGTTATAATAGATGATACATCGGAAATTTTCATGTCATTGCAAGTTTGTCTTTTCACATTGTTATCTGTCAACTTTTCTATTCTTACAATGACTTTATACTGATGAATTGAACAATTTATCATGATGAAAACAGAGAACTGTATTTTTTAAACTAATACAATTGCACAAGTTTCCTCTTTCTGAGGTGTTCTATGATTTGCTCTGATTCATTCATCCCTGGCTATTTTTTTTATTCTGATGTTTTTTGAACTCTGTTTCTTGTAAATAAGTTGCACATTATTTGGTTTTATTTTTGTGGTTGTTTTGTCCAATAATTTCTCTTATACCTGTTTAACATTTTTGTAATTTTTTTAGTTACTGCTCAATACAGATTTAACCCACAGTTTTATTTTGCTCTTTATGGTTACCTAATGTCTGTTGACTCTCCATTGCTGACTTTTTTTTTCCTTTTTTGGCCATTACTAATTTATTGATTTTTATAAAGCTTTTATTGAGCTAATGGCTTACTCTCCTTTTCAATATTATTTCTTCAATGTATTTTATAAGTGATTTTTATCTATATTTTAAGTGTAGGAGTGTATTGTCTGCATGTATATAAGTACACCACTTGTGTGCATTGCCCACAGAGGACAGAGAGTGTATCAGATAATCTGGAACTAGATTTATGAATGATTGTTATCTGGCATGCAGTTGTTGAGAGCTAAACCTGGGTACTCTGCAAGAACAATCCGTGGTCTTAACCACTGAGCTCCCTCCATTCCCTCAATAAGAAGCTTAAAAGGAATTATTTTGTGGATACTTTTTATACTACATTAAAAGGAGTTACCTTTCTATGCTGATCTCATTTTTTCTTTACTTAATAAAATATGTTTTCTGACAGTGTGCTTATAGAGTGATATGTGAAAAGCTGAAAGAGCATTACACAGAAGCATAACTAAGTGAAGAAAAACTGGACTGGGTGTAGACAACGAATGATGTAGTCTGAATTCAAAGCTGTTAAGGCTCAATTTCAACTGTTTCTTGCTCCTCTTCTCACAATAGCTAAGAGAAGTAACACACTCAGAAAAACAAATGAAGTATGTTCTCCCTCATTTGTAGATACTAGCTCCAAATCTTTATATGAGTAAGTATTGTGATGTAACTGCAGGAACCTGGAAAATGGAAAAGAACCAGGAAGGCAATGGGAAAGAAGTAACCTGAGAGAGAACAGTAGGATACAGGTGTTACTAAGGGAGAAATGGATAAAATGGGGATATTTAAATGGGAGAGGGGAGGGAGGGCTATACAAGGAACTATGGGGATAAAGGGAAAGAATGAACTCAGGAGTGGTGGGACCATAGGAAACAGGTATTATTAAGGGAGAAATGAAGGAAATGGGGATACTTTAATTGGAGAGGTGAGGAGGGAGGGGAGGGAGAGAAGAGAGATGAATAATGCCTAGGTAGTGTAAAAACAAAGAGAGGGAATCATTAGTTAAAAAAAAAACTACTGAAAAATTACACATATAATATCTCTACATGTGTATATCTGAGGGCTGTATAAAAAGAAACAATGCCAGACCTTCCTTTGAGTTGTCGGCCAGGGTAGTTTAAGAGATTCCCAAAATTGCACAGGCTATTGCCACAACCCTCGATTGCCTTGCAGAACTTGAAGGTAAGACCCTACTGCTGAAGGCAGAACATTCTTTACAGGATTTGGAGCAATGGAGCTGAAAGCCACTTCCCATGAAGGCAATCTCTGATAGCTTTGGAGAGTACCACATGAGCTGCTAGGCGAAGACTGTCAGACGATAGTCAAACCCCAGGTTTAAGGCCTAACAACCACATCAATGACCGGCACAGTAAATGATGTTGGTGCAGGGGTGGCCCTTTTTTCTTAGGGTAATCAACAGCTACGTAATCATATTTAAAGCTCACTCAATGGGAGGAAACTCATGTGTGGTGCTGTAAACATAGGCAAATACATATGGCTTCGGAGGGGGTCAGGTTTTAGAAAAAAACTCAAGCCTGTCACATCCCTATTCAAATGTAATTTCATACTATCTGCTAAATATAGAACTTTATATTTACAGACGAGTATGTCAGTCACCACTCATCAAAGCAGCTTCTTTTGCAACAGGTGGAGACTATTACAGAGTTCTACAATTGGTCACACACAAAGATTAAGCCTCTGTGAAATTCCCAACCCTAAGTGGCACATAATGGAACCTCTAATCCTAAGGCTCAAGGAATACAGTGAAACCAGGGGTTGGGAGAATACTAATGCATCTCTGAGCTCTCATCAAGGAAGCTCCCATATAGCAACAGAAGGCCAGGGACACAAAAGGTCACAAATGACCAAAGCACAGGGAATAAGATTCTGCAGAGTGTGGGTCCTTGGACAGGACTAATATATTAAACTTCACCCACCCAGGGCTCAGAGACCATTGTGGGAGAGGGGGCAGAATGACTGTAAGAGTTAGGGAGGTGTTGCATGACCATATGAAAAGAGAGTCCTATAGGCTCCTGGGACCTTACTCTTATGAACCTACAGCAATGGTGTCAGCATACATAAGAACAGTGCAATCTCAAGCAGACAAATACCCAACACAGGACTGTGGAACACAGGCTAGAATCTTACTCAAAGAATTATTGGCAGTTGATTACTGCCATCTTCTCAAAGGGAGGGACTCTAAATAGGCTGACTAGACCTCAGTGGATGACCTGAACTGAAGGACATCTAGAAACACTAACTTTACATGGTAGACCTTAGCACAAAGAACAGAATGCATGAATTCCAGTGATGTGGGGAACTATGGGAATTTGCCAATGGGGAAGGGGTAGAAAGATGATTAAGATTTCCTGTATGAAATACCCAAAAAAATCATTACAAATTTCCCCCAAAATAACCAGATGTTTAATTTTAGGTGTTACACTCTCCTTTTATGAGTATTTGCATGAAACAGACTACCTCTAGTCATCAGGGGTATAACCAAGTTTGGGGTCATTATGCTAATTATGTAATAAAATGTATATTGACATATGCAAAATATGTAAAAATGCTGTAGGTTGCCACCCATTCATTTCACTTTATTGTCACTATCTCCATTAAAAATGAGTCATCATTGGAAATTTCAATATTTTTATTTAAATTTATTTTTATTGGGACTGGAAGGATGGTTCAGTGTTTTGGAGCATTTTCTGCTCTCCCTGAGGATGCTGGTCTATTTCCCAGCACACAGCTGGAACTCCTGTTCAGGGGATCTGAGACCCTCTTCCGACCTCTGCAGATACTGTACCCATTTGCTGCAATTACATAAATGCAGGCAATATACTCAAGCAAGTAAAAATACAAATATAATTTAAAATTTAAAGACAGATTTTAAGAATAACTTTATTACTCTTTTTCAAAATGGAGATCGTTAATATAGAATCTCAGATAAATATTTAAAATATGAAATATTCAGTATTATTAAACTGTTGCTACCAGCAATTTCATTTTAATTGTTAAAGAAACACACACACACACACACACACACACACACACACACACACACACACACACACACACACACACACACACACACACACACACACACACACACACACACACACAGTCACACAAAATAGCAAATAGAAAGAAACCATAATAGACTTGAGGTTGAGGTTGTCTGGCTGTGAACTTACTGTAGACATACTTTAATTATAGTATTAATCATTTTTATACAAATGAAGAAAAATTTAGTATTCTCTTACTTCCAATAGCATAAAAAATTTATGAGTCCAAAAGAAAACTCAAACCTTTCCCTAAAATTTTCATTTCCTTTGCATTAAAGATAACATTCTAAATATAAATGTGTATGTATATATATATATGTGTGTGTGTGCATGTGTGTACATTTACTTGCTGATATTTGAGGCAGTGTCCACACATATCAAAATTTTGACTATATTTTAAAAAATATTCTGTTACTGCTTCTACTTACACTTCTGTTTATGTCCTTAAAATATATCATGATAAACAATATGACGCAGATTCTATACTCTATTAAAGATTATCTGAAATTATGGTAACAATAAAAAGTAATTTTATCCTTACAAGAAGGAATTTGAAATGGTGACCATTCATATTAAATTTATCACAATTTTATTGCTCTTTTGTCATTTTGACATGTTTATAAGGCTGTTAACTTTTGACTGCTTGGAATTGCGGATGTACTTGATGTAACCCTTCCATGCTAAGTCAAGAACACAAGACTAATACTGATTATATGCCACTCAGAAAGAATAATTAAAAACTAACTTCCTGTGGTTTAGTGAATGTCTATAGAAAAGAATGACTGATTAATTTATCTTACATAAAGAAAATTCATGATACTAAAGGTGAAATTGAATAATAAAACTAAAGAGCCAAATTAATATCTCCATTAACATGGAAATAATGCATCTTCAGAGTTTTTAACAAATATATTCAATTGGCATTTAATAAAATTAGATATTTCAAAAAATATATTTCTTAAACATAAAACTAAAATGGAAACTCTAACCATAATTAAAGCCAGTATGTTTTCATGGTCCTTACCATTAACTGTTATTAAATGTATTAGATCATTGTTAAGGTACAATGAAAATTTGGTTTCAACTTGTTTCCCAAATGATAGTGATTTTGAAGATTTTTTGTGTGTGTAAATTTTGATATTTCTATGTATTTTGAAAAATGTCTAAATACCCCTTGTCTGCTTTTGGCTGAATTATTTATTTTCTATCACTCAACTGTTAAGATCCATATATGTTAGACATACATTTTTTTAGAAATATAGATTACAAATATGTTCTCCTAATCTATAGGTTGTCTGTACAATGTCAATTTTTTGTCTTACTTTCAGAAGCTTTTAAGTTTGATGTAATATCACTTCTTAATCTCTGTTTATTTAACTTAAATATTTTTTCAGTTTATTATTTATTTAATAACCACATACTTAGAAGAAGCATTTCATTACAACAGCACTGACATATTCAATAACAATTTTCTGAGCTAATATGCATCTCTTACAAAATTGGCTATACGTTTTTAGGTTTATGGTTGAATTATTACAGTTATACAATATTGTACTCAGTATAAACAGTATTTTAAACAGACATGCACAGTTTCATTTTCATTGACCATAAAACATGCTAGCCCTGGATTATAATCTCAAATTTCTGAACAAGGTTTCCCAATATCTGATTATTACTAGTGACAGTCTGTTATTTTCTGAGCTCCTCGGCATCTGAGCATGGATATAAAGTCATCAGGTAGATTTCAATGGTAATGCTTTTCACATCTACTAATTATTATTATTTTTTAATTGTTTATTTCATAACCAAGTGATTAGAAGAGGCATTTCATTATGACAGCATTGACTTTCAATAAGACAGGGTCTCTTTTTTTAATTTTAAAAATTTTTATTTTTTATTGAGCTTTTTAAAAAAAATTCATACATTTCCCACTCAAATCCAGATCCTCCCTCCCTGATCCATGCCTCCTCTTATTCCCCCACCAGCCCTATGCAGTCTGTCATACATGCTGAGTCCTATTTATTCAGGTGTCTGTACCCAAATGTCCTTCAGTGTAAATGTGTCCACTGGAGTCTAATCAGCCCATCCAGTGGTCATATGTAAGTCACACTCTACCTTACCCAGCAGCAATCAGTCTCAAATAGTTCTTTATCTAGTGTTGGTCTGCCATCTATTGCTCGATGCCACCATTGCCACAGGCTCATATGAGCAAGCCTTCAGTGGCCTGAAAGCCTTCATCTCCCTGTGTTCATAAACCAGCCCTGGCTCCCCCTCCTCTTCTACAGTGGTTACTGATCCATGGGTAGATGAGGTTCCATGTAGGAGTCCTATCCTACACTCTATAGTCTCTTATTCTCCAAAACTTGGCCAGTTGTGGCCTTCTGTGCACATTGTACTCTGATGTACAAGGAAGCCTCATTGGTGAGAGTTGAGTTGAGGGGTGCAACAGCCCCCTCTCCTACCCCTTATTCCACTATGTTCCATGAGCCTTAGTTGTAGAGATTAAATGCAGGTTTGTCAACTAGTACTGGGAATCTCCCAGATATATGCTCTTTGTGCCTGACCAGATGTGAAACTCTGCAGTAGCCTCCATCTGTTGCAAAAAGAAAATTCTTTGACAAGAGCTGCATGGAATGCTTGTCACTCTAAGAATGGTCTCTTCTATCTGGCAGCTGCATTCCCTGCCAAGCAGCTCCCAGGTATACATATGCATTAATATTCAGACACTCTATGTGCATTTCTCACAGGGTTTCTAGGGAATCACTTTTCCCTCTAGGTTTCCTAGCATTCACTCATCTTCCCTCTTTCCTCTCCCATCAAGCTTCTCTCCTCCCCTCCCTCCATAGTCACAATGCCCCCATTATCCTCACCCTCCCCTCAATACCTGCCTATTCCCCCAATCTTTCCTTTCCCTCTCCCACATGATGGTCCCTTGCATTTCCCTCCTTCTTCTCCTCCCTGTGGATTACTCCCAATTTTTTCATCTCCTTCAGGTAACATCTGTTCCTACCATCCCTCTTTCAGCCACTGTTTCTTTTCCTTCACCTCCATGTATCCTTTCCCTTTACTCTCTCCTGACTGACTTTTATAATTAAATAAAAGAGCATTGTCAAACAGTGGTATATTCCGGTCGTCGCCAGTGGTGGCCACTCCTCCATTCTCATGGGTGCCGCTCCTTCATTCTCATGGGTGTCAAGGCAGCTCCTCTGCTCACCCTGGGCTGAGGCCACTCTTCTTTCTTCCTTTCCTGGGCTGAGGCTACTCTTCTGCTCACCTGGTGCTGAGGCAGCTCTTCTGCTTGCCCTGTGCTGCCTCCTGTCATCACTGCTTCTGCCTGGTCCTGGACCCCAGGGCTGGTGAGGAGACTGTGTAAGAGGAGCTGCATTCAGACACAGGAGACCAGGTTCAATGACACAGGTCTGCTTTATTGCAGGGAGGCACAAGCTTATATAGGGGTAGTAGTCCAATCACAGCACAGAAACTAGGATACCTTATTAGCATAAAACGTTTAGCATCCTATCACAGTACAGCAAGTAGGAGACCTTATTAGCATAACAGTCTTAGCATCCTATCACAAAATTGTGGGTAGGATGCCTCATTAGCATACTGGGTTTCAGATTACAGAGCCTGGATTCCTGGAAACCACATGACCCTGACTGTTGCAATATCTAAGTGTTGCAATTTGGATTCCAAGTGTGGTGATTACAGAGTGGAAAGCTCTAGGCATCAGTCTCATGATCTGCCAATGGGAGCAAATGTCACGAGGCATTTCTTGTGGCTTCAGTGGTAGGCTGTTGCCTCAATAAGACTTTCACCCTAGGCTCAAGCCTGTCTCCCACAGTATATCCTTCTGTCTACTTGTCCTTCTAGTAGTTTTAAATATTCTTGCCTTATTTTTAAGTATTATCAACCATTTTGATCTTGCTTTTATTTTGGGGGCTTTTTTTTTTTTTTTTTTTTTTTTTTTTTTGAGAGACAGGGTCTCCCTGTACCCTGGCCTTGAACTCACAGACATCCACCTGCCTCTGCCTCCAGAGTGCTGTGTTTAAAGGTGTATGCCACCACACCAGGTTTTTGTCTTGTTTATCTTGCTTTGATATAGGGAGTGAGAAAATGGTCCAGTTTCTTTCTTCTGCAAATAGATAACCAATGTTCCCTGTATCACTTATTGGAAAGTCTTTTCTTTGCACACTGCATTCCTAAAGACATTATAAAAACTAAGTCAACTAATGAGATTTGGGGTACTTGGAGATTTCTCTTTTTTTCTCTTTTCAGTGTACCACTTTTGTAGGAACATGTTAGTTTATTGTAGTAGTTTAGAAGTGAATGTTGAAATCATCAGTGAGTCCTCCTGTTTTGTTATTTTTAGTCTTAAGTACCTGGCATGCTTGATTCCTTCTTGTTATGAAACATCATGAAGCATCAAACCAGAAATTAACTGACATTGTCATTCTTCACTTACTGTTGATACAATCACTTTTCTTGACTTTTTGAGACAGGGACTCCCTATAGCACAGTTGGTTTGGAATTCACTATGTTGACCTGGATGACCTCTACCTTGCAGAGATCCTCCTGCCTCTGCCACTTGAGTGCTGGGATTAAAGATTAGCACCACTATGCCTGGCTAGGTTATAATCATTTTTTTTACATAGGGTGTCATGTATCCCAGGATGATCTCATATGCACTATGAAGCTGAGAATGACCTTGAATTCCTGACCCTCCTTCTCAATCTCACAAGTGCTGAGATTATGGGCATGTATCATTATATCCTTGATTTATGAGGGCTGAGATTTGAATCTAGCACTTCATAAACACCAGCTAACCAGTCTTCCATTGGACTTGCATCCCCTGCCCTATAATCTTATAGAGAGAAAATCCTACAGACTGTCCTAAGTCTGGTTAAAACTAAAAATATATAGTATATTGTTCTTGGTCTCCGAATACTTCAAGAACTAGGAAATAAAATTAAAAATAGAGATAATTTTGACCCAATTCAACGATTTGTCAGTAAAGTTTCCTTTACCAACTTCCCACTTCTATTTTTCTAGATTAAAAAACAAATCAGATAGATAAAATCGAATATTTCCTTTAGCTATAAGTCTCTCTCCCTTTTTTGCTCTTCTGTCTGATTCAGCAATGGGACTTATAAATATTTCCGTTTGTCTTCCTTTGACTCAGAAAACCAGACTATTCTCGAGAAACCTCAGTGTGTTAGCACTAGACAGTGGTTCCCATGACATTTTCTAGCTTAAGCAGTTGATTCCACAGGAGCCCCAACAACAATCTTGGAAGCTGTCTATCAGTCATGGGACAGTCCTAATTCTATGGCTTAACTCCAGATCCCTCCAAGAATTATTTTGACTGTGCTTCTGTTGTGGGGTGCTTCATCAGAAAAGATGACTCATAAGAAGTTTTACCAAATAAAAGTTGTTACTGGCCAGGGCTACTATACAAGGGTGTTGGGAACCCAAGTAGTAGCTCTGAACTGTCTTTGGAGTAAGCTTTTATATAGAAAATCCATAACCAGGGGTGAAAAGTTTAAGTTCCCAAGCTTACAGGTGGAAAGCCCCCTTAACGATTTCTGTTCTATTAAGTAGCAATCATTATTTTGCAGAAGCAAGCCAAGCATAACCTACAGAAGCCATAAATCTGCAGTTAGCAGGTGTACTCTGGAACACTCTGACCTGTTCCCAAGACAACCGGGATCCAGCTGACATCTGTTTCCATACCCTGAGTCAACTGCTTGATACTTTCAGAGACTAGAGCATCCTAAACTTTAACATGGCATAGCTGTGGTCAAGAAGATGCTCTATTACACTTCACTGAAAAGTTCTGAATGTGGCCTGGCAGATGGGGACTAGGTGTTCTATTCTAAGGAATTTCTGCCCCTTTGTCAGTATTCCTCAGCTTGAGATTATGATTTGTCTTATTTCACTTTTCTTTCTGGTCCTATTAAATTTTTTTTTTACTAGTCTTACTACATTGAACATCTTTTATTAGGGCATAATCCATATAAAATTTTCCTCTTTAATTAAACTAGATATTTATACCTCCTGACAAGACTGTACTTGATGCATACTAATATTACATAAATGTTATAAAATCTTCTTAAAGTACACATATATACAATATAAAAGAGGTAATGGGGGACCAATTCTTCTACATGACAACATAGGCAAGAAAATAAAAAGGTCAGTTCAGGAATGGATTCTCTCTTTTGAAGCTGTTGAATAAGGGTCTCTATACCTTAGTTAACCACCAGAAATGGATGGCAAGGTGACAGTGCTGAAGACATTACATATGTTAGTCAGAACAAACAATGAGAAATAAAGCAGGTACTGACGTCAGAGCTTCACCTATACTGTCTAGCTTTCATAATTCTGGAAAGTACTATGCATGCTATCAGAAAAGTAATCATCAGCTTGGCCCAGATGTGTACCCTGAGAGCAAAGTAATTACTGACCTGGCCAGATATGCCCCCTGGTGCAAGAGTGGTGTGAATGTTATTGAAAGCCTTAGTTTCTCATTTATTGACCAACCCCGCCTCTTACAGTCTTTCCACTCCTTCTTTCACAATGGTCCCTGAAACGTCACACACATTATACAGTATTCTTGTCTACTACTGTCAGAACACACATGTAGTAAGGAAGAAAAATAAAAGAAATCATCTCTTTCATGATTAAGCCTAATAAGTGAATTATGGAAATTTATCTCTTGTAAATTTGAGCTTTGATGGCTTAGATTTTAAGTCCTTTGAGAAGAATATCAGTACCAAGTGAGAAATACTTACAACTAATTATAAATCCAGGCTACCGGATCCCTATTAGGACACCTCACGGCATAGGGTAAAAGATAATATTGGTTGACTCAATAAGATTAATGGTTTTGATTACAAATGGAAGTTATTACTAGAAACTGAAGTGAAGAATTACTTCAGTCATTTTTTATGCAGCCACGACCACATGAAAAAATAGATCACTATAGCAACTGTGTACAACAGCAGGAATAACCATACAGAATTCATTCTTTACAAAATTAGAATTTGTTTAACTCTCTAACAGAGGACCTTCCAGTTGAAGTTTTACTTGAACAGAAAGTAAATATGGGGAGATTATATATATATATACATAAAATCACCTGTGCACCAGTTACACACAAAAGGCAAAAAAATATTTTAGTGGCTGTAATAATAACAGAAGAAATTATAACTAGATTCTATTTCATTTTTATTTACTAATTAGTTTGTCTTTATATGTTTCTGTGTGTATGTATGAACATGCATGCTCATGTGCATACATGATGGTGTGAATGCCATAGCACACCTGTGGAGATCAGAGGAAATCTTTGTGGAATTGGTTCTTTCCTATTCTTACCTTGTTTTCACAGGCTAAACTAGGGTCAGCAGGCTTGAACAGTGAGCACCTTTACCCACTGAGCCATCTCACTGGCTGGGTAACTGAATTCTAGGAGAAAAGAACTACCAAATAATGACCTCATGTAGGACAGTGCCTATAGGGTCAAAGAACAGGAAGACTGACAGTAAACTCACAGGAAGACATAAACAGATGACAAAAGAGGAAACAGATCCAAGGACCTATCACAGTATTTTGTGTATATGAACACTAACATTCATGTGACTAGTTCATCAGTCCTGTGGACATTAAGGAGACATTTGCCCATACCTCAAAACATTTAGATACAGATGCTTTCTCATGCAGTTTAGTTCTCTGTTATCTTGAGACATAGGATATTAGAGTTCACATATATCTATATATATATGTGTGTGTGTGTGTGCCTATGTATATGAAAATATTTAAGAACTGATAACTATCATAATATATCATATTATCTAGTAATACATCTAATTAACTATTATAAATTAATCATATTTTAAAAAGTCGTTGTAAAGTTCTATAACCCATAAATTTCTTAATGATATGTTATAAACAAGATACAGGACACATTGTCATTGGTTTGAATGTGTGCATTGTGTGCCTATGTATATGAAAATATTTAAGAACTGATAACTATCATAATATATCATATTATCTAGTAATACATCTAATTAACTATTATAAATTAATCATATTTTAAAAAGTCGTTGTAAAGTTCTATAACCCATAAATTTCTTAATGATATGTTATAAACAAGATACAGGACACATTGTCATTGGTTTGAATGTGTGCATATGTGCAGGCACACACTTGTGTGCACATAGGATATTATTGGTAAAAGATATGTATCATATTTATTCCCAAAATAATGAGGAAAATAAATCCCTTTTCCTATCTTTCTTGGCGAATGCTTAAAACATACACATTTTCTTATAGTCAAATGACAGCAGAGGTCAACAAATAATGTAGATAATTTATGACAAATTAATGCAAGAACATTAAAGCAATGTAGCTGTTACATTTTCTGTGTTGCTAGAAATCTTTTGAAATATACGTATACATATATATGTATAGTACTTGTTGTATAAATATATACAATATGCAATCTATATAATTATATTTTTTTTCTTTTTTGGTCTTTTTGAGAAGGGTCTCCCTTAGCCCAGCTGGCCTGAGAGCCTGAGACTTGCTATGTAGACGAGGCTGGCCTTGAACTCACAGAGATCCACCTGCCTCTGTCTCCCAAGTGCTGTGTTGTGATATATTTTATATATATATATATATGAAAATATTTCAGATAGTGAATATATATGTCAGGTACTGAATTGATTCTATAGTTTTTTGTGTACTTAAAGTTGAGAAAAACTTTTAGAAACTGGTTCAGTGCCTCCTATGTTAATATAACAATCTCATTTATATTTTTAAGATTCATAAAATTTGTTGCCATTAATGATGGACAAGAATGAATAAGCCAACATAGATTTTGCTTACCTAATATCTTTGCCAATAAAAGCAAACTAGCTAAGTTAAAACACAAAAACCTTCAAATCAAAAGAATTTTATTTAATATTTGTGTGAAAAATTGTAATTCACTCTACTGAACCTATCCAATTTTCTAGTCAATCAGAATTCAATTATATTTAGAAGAGTTATAACAGCCAGAACCATATCTAAATATATCCTTCTAAAATTTACATAGATATTAAGATATAGTTTTAAATATTTATGGTGACAAGTTATAAGGAAAAACTGCAAGTTTTTTATAAAAAGATGTAAGCAAATTTTAAAGCACAGGAAAATTAATTTTCTTATATGAAGAATATATACATATTCTACACAATTTTGAATTAATTTCTTTCAAGGTTTTGTTTCATTTTTCCTTTCCTTTGAAGAATACTGTTATTAAAAGTGAAATGTGAGTGTTATTTCTGTTGAATAAATGCAGCTATTTTTACTAAGCGCTAAATCATTAAAATGATTTATGGGAGTCAGAGCTTCAACCTAGTTTATATACCTTCATTTCTCTCCTTTCTATTGTCCTTGATTGTTATTGCAGTCTTAAGCACACCATTTCTTTATGAAATCAGAAAGTTATTATGCAGGCTGGTAAGTAATTTTGCATTCAGTAGTATGTATGAGACTATGATTCTGCTGAAATACATCCATTTATATACAATAACTTGTGTTCCACCGTCTTCCATAGGCAGTATTTCTAGACATTATTTGTTATGTATAAACAAAGTTAAATAAAAATACTCTTAACATTATCAACAGTTGTATATGATTATATTAACATCCACAGTTTGTAACTTTTCATATAGAAAAGTTGTATATCCCCCTTTATCCCCAGCTGACCTGGTACTCAATATGTAAATCAGGCTGGCCTTGAACTCACAGAGATCTGACTGCCCCTTCCTCATGAATGCTGGGTTTAAAGGCATATCCCACCACGTCCAGCTCTGGCAACTTTTTTTTTTAATGGGTGTAGACAGAGATTGAAATGTACTAGAAATGTCGGTCCATATTTTTTAAATTCATTAAGTAGTAGGTTAATTTTGTGATAATTGAAGTTGATTTCTTGGCCCCCAAAAATGTATTAAACAAAATAACTACTGTGCTAGAGAGATGGTTCAGTTGTTAAGAGCACTGACTGCTCTTTAAGAGGACCTGGGTTTGGTCCCTATAAACCCACAGGGAAACTGTTAATCTTCTGTGACTCCAGGCCTAAGGGATCCAATGCCCTCTTCTGGCCTCTTGGGTGTTCGATCACATGTGGTACACTTACATGCATTTAAGCAAAACACTAACTCACATAAAATATACAACTAAAAAAATTAACTATTTATAAATTTACAAATTAAATTAGTATTTTTCTTTACTCTGAACTACTAAAATGGTATGCAAAAAAGACAGTATGACAACTTGAAAAATCATGTAACTTGAATTTTAAAATCATTTCAAACTAAACTTTTCATCAGCTCAAAATTGCTTGGAGTGAAATTCCTGGATCTCCAATAGCTTCATATATTTTTGTCATTTTAAGAGTGAATCTGATATGTAAATAATTATTTTATATTTTCAGAAAAATTATCTCTATATTTGTAGATACAAGATAAAGGAAACTAGAAACTTCTTTCAGTACATTAGCACTAGCTGAGGGAGGCAGAAAATAAAGTCTCTATTAATATTTTAAGAATTAAATTAAGGATGTTGGTAGCCTGAAATCCTGAGTTCCATCCACAGGACCCCTGTAGTGGAAGAAGAGAACAGACACCCATAAGTTATTCTCTCAAGTTAAGGTGAAAGACTGAGTGAAAAGTCATGAGTGATGCTATTAATTCATTTCCTAAAGAAAATTCATATTTAACTTCTGAAATCTACAGGAAATGTCTTAAACTAAAAAGGTTTTGAATCTTGATGAATTAAATGAATTTCATATTTTGAAAATATTTTATAGCACTTTTGTGCATTTCATATCATAGTTCTTAATAAATTTAGACCCACTTCCTAATCCATGCTCCGCCCATATCCCCCACCAGACATCATGCATTTTGTCATATATGTTCAGTCCTATCTGGTCAAGCATTTGTACCCAGATATCCTTCAGTGCAAGTTCATGTTTGATCATTCCATTTCTAATTAAGTGATTTTGCTATTCTCAGTTTTGTTGCAGTACCTTGTAGGGAATAACTGTAAGCATTTGTCTGCATATTGTCAGTAAATAATTACAATTACAGACTTAGCCTCTGATATCCTGCCCAAGTGAACAGCCACCGAAGCCCTTGCCCACCTGTGCCCCTCCTGTGGCTCCCCAGATCTCATGGGGGAGACAACTATATGATCGACTCCTCAGCCTTCGCTTTCTGCCCAGCTTTGGGAGGAATCTCCCACCTAGGATACCCCCCAGCCATGTTCTTAACCCAAATCCAATTCAATTGTATTTTCCAAAATAAAGCCTCAGCTGGCTCTGCCAACTGGCCTTGCTGTGTGAAAAATAAAAATAAAAAACAACAATTACAGACTCATGAGCCAAGAAATCTCATTGTATGATTGATCATCTTGATACCTGAAAAAAAGAAGTATAAAGTAACCAATTAGTTACAAATTGTATGGCACCTTATAGATGGAAACATAAGTTTTGGCACTTGAGCTCTTACTTCAGTGAAAACCAAGATTGATTCTCTTCCTTAAATGGTCCTCCAGTTGGTCTGAAAGATTGAGCATGGCTTCTAAAGGAAGGAACAGCTTTCAGAGTGGATTAATCTATCTTAGAAGATTTGAAGCCTATTAGGGCCCCAAATAGAAAGATTACAGACTTTAAATGAAAGACAAGACCATCAAACACATTTTTACAAGAAGATCAAAGCCTGTATAAACTTTGAGAGAAGTATTATAATTGGTATATAACAACTATAGGCTATGACTTTCTTATGATAGAATAAATGATAGAGAACTCTAAAATCTGCTGTAATTTAATTTCATGTTAAAATTATTTGCTTTTGATAATACAAATTAACATTACCAAATAAAAATATAAAATTACAATTGGCCACACACTTCACCAGAATATGCTGAATCAATGAAATAAGCAGTGAAGAATAATGGGAAATAAGTAGGAAATATTATATATTCATTACTTTTTTATTCAAGGTTAGCTTCTGAATAATAATCAGATGGCAACTCTTTATCCATTCATTTTCTATATGACTTGTAATTAGAGATATTTGTGCTGAAGCAGAAAAAGTGAGCCATTCAAAGTTTACAGGAACAAAGAAATTTTAGACCATTTACTGAATCATTGGAATTATATCTGAGAAAGTTCTTAAACAAAGAGTTACACAGCTTCAAGGTAGGAGTCCATCTCTGCCATTAGGGTTTTAGCTTGATAACTTATGTTGTCCATTAGGGGCAATGTCTCCCTGTTATAAGGTAACTCCATTAAATCCTTTATAATGCTTATGTATATACTTTAAGAAACTTTTATGGTAGTAAGTTTCCATAAGTCTTTTCCTAAAGATGTTTGTTTATTTATTATTACTATTTTATTTTATGTGTATGGATGTATTGCCTGCATGTAAGTGCACCCATGTCATGCAATGCCCATGGAGGACAGAAGAGGCTGTTGGATCCCTTTGAGCTGGAGTTACAGACAGTTGTTAGCTGCCATGTGAGTGCTAGGATTTGAACCCATGTCTTCTGCAAGAACAGTCAGTGTTCTTAACCACTGAGATTTCTCTCCAGACCCTCTAATGAAATTTGTGTTAGTTATCTCCCCATACTCTGTCCTGTGTTCTGCCCTCCCATTCTACATTCCGTTTAACACTGCCTAGTCTATCATTCACCTTTCTACACTTATATAACTGCATTCTATCTCCCATTCCTTGGTGGCTAGACCTGACATCTCTTGCTTTTCCAAATGAAACATATCTAAGAATTCAAAGGTAGCATCCAGCTATGATAGAGAATGTGTGATGTATGTCTTTCTGGGTCTGGGTTACCTCTTCAGGGGGATTATTTGCAGCTCTATCCATTTACCTGTGAATTTCATAATTGTGGTTTTTGACAGTTTAATAGTTGTACTATACTTTCATTATCCATTCATCAGTTGATGGACACATACGTTGTTTGTATTTTTTATCTATTGGGATAATAGCAGCAATGGTATAAAGGAACAACTATCTCTGTAATAGTATATAGTATTTGGGGGTATATACCAGAATGTCATGTCTTGGCCATATGATAGATCAATTTCTAGCTTTCTGAGGAATTTCTACACTGATTTCCATAGTGACTGAATCAGTTTGTACTCCCGTGAGCAATGGATAAGAAAGCCCAATGTCAAGGATGGATGCTAACTTTGGAAGTTGTTCGCCAAGAGTCCCATGATATATCAGTTGATATGGGCCATTGCCCCTGCTTTTGGTTTTCCACTAGGTCCTAATAGTAAGACCCTATTACTGAAGATATTACAAGTATAAACCATAGGGGAAAAAAAAAACAAGTAAAAATCAAGCTGCTACTGACTTCAAAGCTTAATCTCTACTGGTTAGCTTTCTTAGTGCTGGAAAGTGCAATGCAAGCCACCAAAAGAAAATAGTTTATTGTTAACTTTGCCCAGCTGTGAATCCTGAATGCTTGAACAAGAATTGGTATGGCAAGATATGAGCTCTGGTACACTAGTGGTACAAATATGGGAATAACAAATCATTTTCTAATTGGATTTAAGGTCTGCTTCATAAGGTGGAGCCTGTATCTTATATTGATATCAGACATAGTAACATGTAGCTAGACAGGTCACATAGACAAGATCCTAATACTATTATTCTGCTGAAGAGATATAGTATTAAACTGAATCTTGACATTGATATATTCAGAGATTAATACATCTTTCAGCTCTCACCAGAGAAGCTTCCTTATGCAACAGATGGTTATCAATAGAGAAACCCACAACTGACCAACATAAAGAGAGCATGTGGCTGCACAGTGCTTATTCTCAAATAGGACATATATCAAACTTGTGGCTTCTAAGGCTAGGGTATTATTGATGAAGAGGTGACAGAAAAATTCTAACAGTCAGAGGTGGTGAATAAACAAGGAAAGAGAGTTTTCCAGAGAGCTGGGAAGTTACTGGTATGAACTTACAGCAATAGCATCAACAGAGATGAGGGGGGAGATATAATGAAATTAGGAAGGAGTAGTAAGGAAAGATTGTTATTACTTTTTTATTTATAGATTTTTTGTGTAGTTCATATAGAACATCCCAAAAATCATATTCCTCTTTATACCCACATACCAAAGGGCATCTTCCCATACCCCCTCCCAACTGGAGCCCTTATACTCTGTCATCCCTGTTACTGTCCACTCTCCTATCAGTGCCCCCCCAGCCCCCCCAGTGCAAGTCCATTTGCTGGTTCTAGTCAGCCTTTCTAGAGTTCCTTGTTTTAGGAAGATCAGCTCTTCCTCATCTAGCAGCAAACAGTTGCCAACAATCCTTTAGATAAGATTGGGGTCTGGTAGTCATTTTCCCATTTCTATGATGGGTTACTGTCTGGGAGTCTCTGGCTAATAACTAAAAAGATGGTTATTAATAGAGAAACCCACAACTGACCAACATACAGAGAACATGTGGCTGCAGAGTGCTTGTCTTTGAATAGAACATATATCAAAGTTGCACCTCTAAGTCTCAGGTATTATTGATCAAGAGGTGACAGAAAGATTGTAAGAGTCAGAGGTGGTAAGTAAACAAGGAAACAGAGTTTTTCAGAGAACTGGGAAGTTACTCATTTGAACATACAGAAATACTGTTAACAGAGGTGAGGGGTGAAATATCATGAAATTAGGAAGGAGTAGTAAAGAAGGATTTTAAAGAAGAAGTTACACAGGTTTTAAGAAAGTCACAGTAATGAACATGAAATAAGTGCCAGCAATTTTCTGACATGTATTAGAGTTTTACAATTAATGGTAAATGTTAATTCATTTCTTCTTAACCAAGGTAATGATGCAATATTCTGTATATAAATGTTTATAGCAGTTGAGAGTAAATAGAAAATCATTTAAAAATTTAAGAAAAAAATTTCTTTCAATATAGCTGAGTTTCATGAATGAAGTCAATGATTGTAAGAGACAGAACTGATGAATAAACAAAGAAATAGAGTTTTCCAGGGAGCTTAGAAGTTACTCACATGAACTTGCTGCATAATGATAACATGCAGAAGTCCCATATAAACTGAAGCCAGACAAAACCCCAGTATATAAGTGAAGAAGAGGGTAAAAATACCCAATCCTACCTGAAAACCTATTGGAAACCGATGGCTGCTGGGAAGGGGAGAATCTCTTTCTTTTAAAGGTGTGACTTTTACTAAGTTTCTTTTAAAGGCGTGACTATTAATAAGTTAACCAGGCTCTAGTGGATGGATCCACACTAGAGCCTTGGGGAAATGGGCAAAATGGGGTATTTAAATGGGAGGGGGAGAGAGAGGGTTATACAAGGAACTATGGGGGTAAAGGGGAAGAAGGAACGCAAGAAAAGGGGCACCCTAGGAGACAGTTATTAGCATGGGTGAGTTGGGGAAAATGGGAGCACTTTATCTTGGAAAGGAGGAGGAGGACTAGACTGGGAGAAATATAGGAGAGGTAAACAATGCCTAGTTAGCTGGTGTAAAAAACCAGAGGGGAACATATTAGCTCTAAAACCAAAAAATATACAGAAAACATACACATACAATATCTCTATGTAAGTGCATGCATAGAGCTGAGGCTATATAACAAGAAAGAATGCCAGACAGGAGAAAACTCTTTTTGTGTTGTTGGCCAGAGTCATCCAAGAGACTCCTAAAATTGCACAGGTTATTAACACAGCCCTTGATTGCCTCCCAGAACTTGAAGGTAAGACTCTATTGCTGAAGACACATCATATATTGGACACATGATTTGACACACTGGAACTGGAACTGACCTGGAAGTCACCTCCCTGAAGGCCAGCTTTCATAGTTTTGGAAAACACTACACAAGTTGGTCCAACCTCAGCTTTAAGACCTAATAACCAAAACAATGCCTGGCACAACAAACAATATTTGTGCCATAGTAGCACATTTATCTAGGCGGTAATCAACAGTTACTTAATTAGATTTAAAGCCCATTCAAAGGGATGGAACTCATGGGTGGCACTGTAAACACAGCCAAATGCACATGGCTGGAGAGGTCAAAGATTCTAGAGAAAACCCCAAGGTTATTGGATCCCTAGATGTATAGAGTTTCTTACTAGGTGCTAAATATGGATCCCTATATTTGCAGACAAACATGCCAGTCACCACTCATCAAAGAAGCATCTTTTGCAACTGACAGAGACAATTATAGGGTTCCACAACTTGTCACAAACAAAGATCAAGAGTCTGTGAAATGTCCAACCCTAAGTAGCATAGTTACAATGGAACCTCTACACCTAAGACTCATAGAACACAGTGGAACAAAAGCATAGGGATAATACCAACCTATCTCTCACCTCTCATCAGCAAAGCTCCCTCAGGCAACAGAGGGCAATAATCCCTCTGAATAAGGCCAATAAACCCTTATTCAGGAATTCATTACAGAAGATGGGGCAGAAATCTTGTAAGAGCCAGAGAGGTAGGTAGGTGTATTACCATATGAAAATAGAGACTTACAGGCTCCTGAGACCTTGCTCATATGAATTTACAACAATGGTGACAGCATGCACAAGACCTTTCCAAACTCAAGTAGACAAATACCTAGCATAGAACTGTGGAAATGGTCACCAGTTCTCAGTCTTCACCAAAAACTACTGGGCAGCTGGTTAACACTAGATGAGGAAGAGTTGATATTCTTTCATTTATTTATTTATTTATTTATTGATTGATTGATTGATTGATTGATTTGTTTGTTTGCTTGTTTGTTTGTTTGTTTGGTCTTTTTGAGATAGGGTCTCCCTGTAGCTCCAGCTGTCCTGGAACTCACTATGAAAACCAGGCTGGCCTTGAACTCACAGACATCCAACTGAGTTGATATTCTTTAAAAGAGTGACTTTAGATAGACTGACTAGATAGACCCTAGTGGATGAACTTGCACTGAGGGATGTCTGGGTATACTGACTTGAATTGATAACCCTTAACATAAATGACAGAATGCATGAAATCCAATTGGAGTCTATGGGAAGGTGCCAATGGGGAATGTGATATAAAGATGATTAAGATGGTGGATATGAAAAAGAATTTAAAGTGTGATAGAAGTCAGCAGTGAAAAGGAAGTAATTATAGTGAAATATATTAAATATGTAACCAAATATATCTTAGTGTTTAAAATAAGAAATACACTCTAACCTAACTTTTTGTAAGACCAAATAAGGTGATTGTTTAGAAATAATGATAAATTATGTAACTAATTATCAAACAGCCAAAAATGGTATCATAGACAAAAATACTGTCTTTGGATTAAGTTTTACTTGACTTTGAAATATTTTCAGAAATAATATTGATTCTGTGGTTAGCTTTGAAATGATTTTTCTACATCTGCTCCATTAGCTCGTTACAAGGAAACACTGTTAGCCACATGATCACATCATTTGTATTCTGTATCTTGACTGCTTCAGAATTATTTGCTCTTTTGATTTTCACTTGGGAATGTAGCCAAAGAAAACTGACAGACAGAGGACACTTGACTTTGCTTTGCAACATCACAAGTTGTGTCAAAAATTCTGCCTAAATGTTATGTTCTTTTATAAATACTACCATCACTACATCAATGGGAAAGTCTAGGTTGACAGCTCAATTTTATTTACAGAGGTGTTTTCCTCAGCATAAGCAGTAGCATTCACAGAAAATGTTCATCGGGTGTGTAGGCAATAAACATTTTAAGGACACTGTGTTGGAGGTAAATTAGTGATATTCATGATATGCAAACAGGCTCTAAATATTAAGCAAACCACAATTTGTAAAAGAGATAACTGTAGTGGCTTGTTTTAAGTAAAAAGACAGACAACTTTAAAATTTGCTTCATAAAATATTTTTGTCTCATAATCTCCATCATCTTATGGATATTACACAATAATTGTCTTATGCAGAAGAATAGTATTTCAATATTTTATAGTAAATTGAGGTATTTATGAATTAGTTTACTAAATGTTACACAGTTTCAGTCTAGTCACTTAAGACTCATGCTTCTTATCATGATTCTTTCCTTAAATTACCTTATGTAAAGCTGAAGCCTTAATTGTCATGATTCCAAAGAAAATCTTGTTTAAATACACATATCTGGGGCTGGAGAGATGGCTCAGTAGTTAAGAGCACTGAATTCTGCTGTTGCAGAGGACCCAGGTTCAATTCCCAGCACCCACATAGTGGCTATTAACCATTCTTAACTCCAGTTCCAGGGGAATCCGACGCCCTCTTCTGACCTCCGCGGCATTGCATGACATGGATGTACTCACATACATGCAGGCAATACACTCATACAAATAAAATAAAAATTAAAAAACATATCCACATACACATGTAAGTATGTAAAATATTCTACCTCAAATTGAATTTATTAAATATCAAAAATGAAAACTGGTAATCATATCAGTGCAATTTTGCAATTTCTAAAAATAATAAGAGTATAAACTTGAAATACAACAAAGGTTAAAGAAAATCCTTGAAAAAATGAAAACAGTTTATATTTTGTGTTTTAAGAAGAAAAGTAATTGGCTACATGTGCCCTTTGTTCCCCTCTCCAGCTTTTTCCTAATGATCATTTTGTTGCCGTTTTACTATTCACAACAACTTTACATCAAGTTTATGGATATTTCTGTGAATGAAGACTGAGACAAAAAATATAAATTATCAGCAAGAAAAATGACTCCAGAGAGCAAACATTGTACATACAATTGATTGATACATGGAAATTTTCTGTATTTATCATAGTTTAGCCTGGTAAACAGTATAATAAGGATTAAAGTAATTAGCATAATACCTCCCTTCCTATCACTATATAATGAAGAGTCTATATTCAATATAGGATTACTGATGCTTGGCCTACCATGAACGACACACTAATTTGTTCCTTGCTATTTCATTTGTTAGTTACACAAATCTTCCATAATAGCTTCTTTCACAATATCAGAAAGATACTCATAAGGGGTCAAAATTATGTTTGTCAGGTTCTGCATATATTGAAATATTGTTCAAAGTTTTGTGAAATATGTAAGTGCTAATAAAATTTTCCCTTACTTCAGAAATGTCCTGAAAAGCTGATTTCTAGTGCGATGGTTTTAAACCTTCTTTAATAATATTGTGGTAGCCCTTTTATTACATGATGTGCTTTTATTTACTAATTTACTGAAAAACTTTTTAAAAACAGTTTCTTAACCCAAGGCTGCTAGCTGTGTTTTCTTTCATCTCATAGTACTATGGAAAGTGAAATGCAGATTCATTTCTCCATTTAAAAATGTTGTTATTATTATTGTTTTATGTGCATGACTGTACTGTTTGCATGTATGTAAGTGAATTTGTGTTGTGCAATGACCAAGGAGGACAGAAGAGGACATCGGATCCCCTGGAACTGGAGTTACAGGTGGTTGTTAGCTGCCATGTGGGTGCTGGCAACTGAACTTGTGTCCTCTGCAAGAACAGGCATTGCTCTTGACCACTGATCCATCTGTCCAGGACCTGCATTTTTAGTTATAAACATAGTTATTTTTATCTCTTCTGTTATATTTTGAGATCCCTTTTCCTTTTCTATTTTAATAATAGAATGCACTAATGATAGGCATTTTCACAGCATTCTTGTAACATGTATACTATCTTTTCCATTTTACAGTAATGACTCAAACTTAGAGGAGGTTAGTACTCTCATCTCTCTATTATAGTGTATCTAGGAAGCAGAACATAAGATTTATCCTATGCATTCTTAATTCAAACTAAGTTAATCTTCTAGCTAAGTATGAGATTTAACAGAGATCTTTAGATACTAATTGGCTGTCTTCTCAAATTGCCTGATCTATAAATAAAGCATATTTTAAAATTAAATTCATCTCTCTGTTCATTGGTATTAGAGTGGCATACATCAGAGTTTAGATTTATTAAAATACTTTTAATTTTATTTTTATTTAATGTGTATATGTGGTGCCTGCTTCTGTGTAAATGCATTCATGTGTTCAGTCTAGCAGAGGACAGTAGAGGGTATCAGATCCCCTGAACTACAGTTGAAAATGGTTTCCATGTGGGTGCTGGGACCTGAACCCAGGTTCTCTGCAAAAGCGATCAATGCTTTTAACTGCTGAACCAGCTTGTCAAGCCCTAAAATAAATTTTAATATGATATTAAGCATGAGGGTTAAGAGAAGGAAAGTGTTCCTTGGGAAGCATCTAAATAAACCTGATGAGAGCATGGGTAGATATTTCTCAGAGACGCACTCCCATTATGTTTTCCTCAAAATAGTCATATATGGGACTGGAGAGATGGCTCAGTGGTTACAAACACTAGCTGTTCTTGCAGAAGACTCAGGTTTGAATCCCAGCACCCACATGGCAGCTAACAACTGTCTGTAACTCCAGGTCCAGGGGATCTGACAGCCTCTTCTGTCCTCCACAGGCATTGCATGACACAGGTGCAATTATTTGCATGCAGGCAATACATACACACACATAAAATAAAAATAAATAGAATATTTTAAAAAATAGTCATATATAAGATTTTGGTGGAGCTAAAATCTATTGTCTTCTAAGGAGCCTTAATGAAATCTGAGGGTGGTTCCTGGGGGATCTCTGACAGGATTACAATTGATATGGTAAAACTGTAGATCACAAGATTTCAGGAAGATAGGATATCTTTACTGTAAATAAAGTTAAGAGACTCTTTTGAGAGCCCTGGTAAATGTCTGGGGAAAAGTACAAAGTCCTACCTAAAGTTTTATACAGTTAGGTTACAGATTGGTTCATTGCTATCTTAACATTAAAGTTCTATGTACAAAAGGAATGTTATCTCTTTTTGAAATCTTCACAGCAAATTTAAATGTGGTTTCTTCATTCCTTATCTGAGGCAAGTGGATGTTTCTTCACATATTTCCAGGAATAGTTTCACACTACAGCCCCCAACAAACATGGCATGACAATAGCTAGTCATGTACATAATGATTAAATCAAGAAACAATTGTAAGTATCAAGCCAAGATACCCTCCATGAACACTAATAAATAAGACACCTGGTTTACCTCACAGGGAAATAATGTTTGGCACTAAATATGACAAAAGATGTGCTTATTTCCCAAAGATACAGTTATTCTGATTCAGTTCACAAACAACATAAAATAACAAAGGATTATTAAGTTTCTACTTATGTCATGTTTACAGAAATCACGTGAACTTAACTCTCTTGAATCACATTTGGATTTTGAAAGCTGTGACTGTTGATACTCACTTTCTGGAATAATACTTTTCATATATGTACTGTTAAAAATTGTTCTGGAAGTATGTAGAAGTGACCATCTCACTCTCAAAAGAATCTACAGAACTTCACAATTTGTCATAAAATGTGTGTGGGCTCAGGAGTATGCATACTATGGCACTTGTATAGAGATCATTCGGCACCTTTGGAGAGTGGGTTTTCTCCTTTTCCATGTGGATTTTGGCGATTTAATTCAGGTCCTCGAGCTTGGTGGCAAGCACCTTTACCTGAGGAATGATCTGCTACAGAATATTCATATTGAATATGTTACTAAGCAAATGATATACAGTCTATGCATACAGTTACTGGTTTCCATACACTATCAACTAACTGTCTTCATTGTCTCAGTGTTCAACATTTATGGCAAAGTAATAACTTGTGATAGTTCAGTTTCTATTCTTTATTTTACTTTGGGAAGTAGGAACATGTTAGATAATTTAATACTTGTCTATACAAAGAACAGATAAGATTTCAGTATGACCATGGTAAACCTATTATATTTTTCTACCTGATTTATTATAAGTAAATAATACAGGAATATAAAAAAACTGAAAACTTACATAATTTTGTAAAGGTGGGAAAATTAACCATAAGAACAAGGATAAATATTTAGCAATATATTTTCTAGGATCAATATATACCAATACATATCATAATAAAATTTTGGAAAATGCCAAAAATCTCTGTCAATGGGAGATAAATGATTTCAAAATATAGTAGAAAATCAAGTAGGATAACAGTGAAGTCTGTAGTAAAAACAAAAATAAGCTCTGCAACATTTTTCAATTGTGGAAAGAATCTTCAGCCTATTTTGTTATATCCAAGAATATGGACTCAAGAATGACAGTTGTAACCAAATCATTTTTTTTTCAGGTGAAAAAAAGAAGAGAATTCACTGTCTACTTAAAGGATGACTAAGGCAGTGTTCTAAACAGAAAGGAATCAGTAAAAATTAGAATATTAGACCACTGAGGAAGAAATATGAAGGTAAAAGAATGTATGGTAGAAAATGAGATCCTTGTATTATTGAGCTTGCTATGTTTGACAGTTGGAGAAAAGAATCATCACAGCATCTTTTAATTTATGTGAAGGAAATGCTTCAGAAAGTAGTGCAAAAAGTAAAACAATTAAAAATGAAGTAAGATGTTTATATTTCATGTAACTTGATTTAAAAAATAAATGACCTTTATGGGCCCAGAAGTTAGTTAGATATCCTTCCACCAGGCAGTCAGGATGGGACCCCCACTAAGCTACTGGTGTCTAGAGTTGAGCTGACAGCTTGCTACTTGGTGACAACAGCTGACCACAGCTGAAGATCTCTTGTTTCTCAGGAAAACCAAGGCACAAGCAGCTGACAATGTGCTCATTGGCACTTAGGACCACACCCCTTACAGTCACCACCAAATTTGCCAAGCCCTTTTGTAAACCACAAAGAAAGAGCATGACAGGTGCAAGCCATCCTTGGCTTCTCTACTGTTGGTGGAGACAACTGATATGATTTTAGGAACTCTCCTTCTGTGCTGATCAATAAATCTCTTTTACTTTTGCAGGTTTCATCTGTAGGACACCTGAGACAAATAACCCTGAGTTAGGAGCTCTGAGCATTGATTGCCCAGTGTCTTCAACACAATACCAAACCCTTCTGAACCCTTTGATCAGACTCCACAGCACCCAAAGAGATCATCAGAATCTTAATATCAGCACCTATGATCAGATGTGCACATACAATGTAATAGCTACAGAAACCACTAGAAAGATTCAAAGACATAGATCAAATATAATAGAAAAATAAAATGGAGTTCTACAAACAATAATAGGGTGCATATCAAGCAAACCATAGGAAGAAAGGGAGGGAGGGAGGAATGGAGGGAAGGAGGGAGGGAAGGGGGGAAAGGAGGGAGGGTGGGAGGAACAAACGAAGGAAGGAAGGAAGGAAGGAAGGAAGGAAGGAAGGAAAGAAGGAAGGAAGGAAGATGGAAAAGTGTGAGAGACCACACTGCCTGGCAGCCCTCCCTGCCCCCCAGGGCAAGCAGCCTCAAGAACTTGCTGATCAGTCCTCCCTGCCCCCTAAGACAAGCAACCTCTCCATGACTCAAGATAAGCTTGAGCAACCACCAATTTCCTTATCCTGCAACCAGACTCACGGCGCCAGTTCCTCTCATCCTAAGGGACATTCATTAACCCATTGAAACAACACCTTCTCTTCCCCTTCCCCAGCTAATTTCCCGCTTCAGCCCATATAAGAATCCCTGTGGAAAAATAAACTTTTGCAGCTTGATCAGAGTTCTTTGTCTTGCTGTCATTCTTCGTGTCTCTTGTCCCATCATTCCAGGTCCCTGGGAGTTCGAGTCTCCGCCTCCCACCCTGCAGGTCGGGGCAGAAAAGTAGAAAATGACAAAGTGAAAATTATATGGTGAAGCATAACGCCAATAAATCTCTGATGGTATGAAATGTAATTAATTTGATTGGTGACTGAGTAAATGAAAGACATTGGATGACAGAATTTAAAAATACGACATAACTATTTGGCATCTACATGAAACTCATTTAACGTGCAGGTATATAGATAGGGCAAAAGTGAAAGAATATAAAGTACATATTATATAAATAATGTAAAGAAATGAATCAAGAGTGTTATCCTAGTTTGTTTTCTCTGTTGATGGGATGTGTCAAAACACTCTGTCCAAAAAGCAGTTTGGGTAGGAAAGCGTTTATTTCATTTCACTCTTCCAGGTGACAGCCTATCACTGAGGGAACACAGGACAGGAATTCAAGGCAGGAATTTTAAGGAGGGATGTGAGGCACAGAACATGGAGGAATGCAGCTTACTGGCTTGCTCTCTGGCCTATGCATAGATTGATTTCTTAAACAACCCAAGACCACTGCTCAAGGGTAGCAGCACCCACAGTGGGCTAGGCCTGTTCACATCACTCAACACAAGAAAATGCCTCACAGATTAAAGAAATCCCCCAACTGAGATTCTCTCTTCCTAGGTATGTCAGGGTAACAACAGAAGTTATCCAGCACAAGTGTAAATCAATGCATTCACCAGCAATAGACTGCAGAGAAAAGGAGGGAGAGAGAGAGAGAGGGAGAGAGAGAGAGAAATTAGATGAGATAATATGGAATGATGAATGGATTAACCGACAAAGAATATGCAGTGCTCCTAAATGTAATTCTAAATGCATAATTCTAATGCAGTAATTCTAATGCCTAATTCTAAATGCAGTAACTCTAAAAGCCTAATTTGTAAGACTGTAAAATACATATAGCAAAAAATATGATGAAATTGACAAAAGGAAATAGAAAAATCTAAAATTATAGTTGGGGATTTTAATACTCGTCTCAATTTGTTGTTCAAAGTAGAAATAACATCAAAAAGATACAAAATTTAAAATTTTTCCAACCAATAGGAAAACATACACCAACATCAGCAGAATATGTATATTTAGGTGTCTTCAGACTGTAAAACGAGAGATCACTTAATGAGCTTAAAATAAGTCATGAAGCTTTTAACATAATTGAACTAATACATAATACATTCTCTAGACTCAAAGGAATAAGACTAAAACTTAATAATGGAAAATAAAAAATTCCAATAATTAGATGGAAAGTTATGTATCAAAAAATACACAGAACATTCTGTTATATATGTTGTGTATATTTTGATACAATATTTAGAAAATCTGGTAAGGGGGTAATTTTGGGAGTGTGGCTATGGGAGAGAATCTAAATAAGTTGTGTTCCATGAAACTCATAAAAATTAAAAAAAATCACAGAACATTAAAATGTGAAATAATATACCAAATGATATACCAAAACAAAGACTATTTTATGAATAGCTTCAATTTACAAAAAGATTGTAACACGAGAAAAGAGAACAAACTTCAAATAAATAATAAAGATTTGTACTTAAAGAACCATAACAATAAGAGAACTAAACCCTAAAGCAATTGTGAAGAATAAAAATATCAAAATTAATTATGAAGAGGATAAAAAAGAAATTATAAACAAGGTGTCAATTGAGAAAAGGAGTAAATAACTGTTTGAATCAATAAGTATAATTGAAAACCACTATCCAAGGAAGAAGATGAAAGACAATTAAGGATTGAAATAGTAATACATGCGAGAAAGATGGGTGAGACATAAAATACTATACAAAGTTCTGCATGTAAAAACTCAATGGCACATGCCTTTAATCCAGCACTTTGGAGGCAGAGGCAAGTGTATTTCTATAAGATCCAGGCCAGCAGGGTCTACATAGTGAATTTCAGGTCAGCAGGAGCTATGGGAGACCCTGTTTTAAAAAAATGAACAATACATTGACAATAAAAACAGAATATAATTAAAAATATATTTGAATTCTGGGCAGTTTGTCCCAGGAATTAGTAAAAGCAAATACATTTAATTATTTTGTGAAGGCCCATTTGAAAACCAGAGAAAGATAACATATTTTACACTGTACTTAGAGCACTATCCTTCATGAACAAAGCCATACAGTCTTTTCTATCTTATTAGGGAATACAATTCAGTAATAGACAAAAAGAATTAAAGACTCACTAGTGTGTCCCATGCTGCTTCAATATTTGAAATATAATCAATGCAATGTACCATGTCAGTAGAGTAATGAACATAAACCAAACAAAACACACATATCAGTCAATATAGACAGAGAATGTGGAAATTTGAACGCCATACAGTCTTTTCTATCTTATTAGGGAATACAATTCAGTAATAGACAAAAAGAATTAAAGACTCACTAGTGTGTCCCATGCTGCTTCAATATTTGAAATATAATCAATGCAATGTACCATGTCAGTAGAGTAATGAACATAAACCAAACAAAACACACATATCAGTCAATATAGACAGAGAATGTGGAAATTTGAACACACACTTTTTCTATTTTTTAAATTAAGAAAATATTGATTCTTTGCAAATTTCATACAATATGTTTTATCACATTGAGATTCCCTGCCCCATCTCTACTCCCATCCTACTACCCTCCCCCAAGACTTCTTTTAAGGCCTAGAGGGTTTAATTTGTATTCCCCAAATGTTCCTGGGTGTGTGTCCACCCCTTGGAGTCTAGTCAACCTACATGACATTATACCCTTTAAAAAAACAGATTTTCCTTCTCCCAAAAGCTGTCACTTGCCAACAGATCCTCGGCTAGTTCTGGGGCTCCTTGCTCAACTCCCTCATCTGTGCTAGTTTTTGTCTGGCTTGGGCTTGCACAGGTCTTGCCTCTGCTTTTGTCAATGCTGTGGATTCTGATGTAAAACTGCCCTGTTGTGTCCAGACAACACAGTCCTTAAAGTTGCTCTATGGTTGCTACGTGAGTGTTCAAGCCCATGAATTTGGGTACATACACGTGCCTCCACACAGACATGAAAAGATGCACACACTTAGAAAACGTTGAATAAAAGTTTGAAACCCTGATGAGGTCATATTTTTTTAATGCATTGTATTAGGTGAACCTAGTTTCTATGAAAATTATAAATTTGTAAAATTTCTTGTTTTATAAAAATATTTTTCTTAAAATGGATATAGCAAAAAACAGAAACAGAATAGATATATGTCTATATAATTTAACATTCTTACTATATAATTAGATAACATATGTGAATTATGAAGTACCAACTTTTTGATTCCCAGGCTTACAAAACTGTAGTAATTGAGAATGAGACACAGGCAAAGGAGTTCAAACACAGGCTAGAACAGTTTAACTATAGGCATAGCCCAGTTGTCACACATACAGCTTGGCCTCATCTAGTTTTTCTAGTGTTCAAATGTAAGCAATGAAAATACAGAATTTATAAAAAATAATACTGTACCTACTGGGCATCTACAAATGAATGTAGATGATAAACTGAAGTCATTGACATAAACCTCACACTGTGTACAAAAATTAATTCAAAATACATCATAGATTAAATATCAAATCTGAAGATTTGAAGTTATTAGGAAAAGTAAATGAGAGAAATCTGAGCATCCTGGATGAGGACAAGGGCAAGATTATTTTCTCAAAACATATGACTTACAAAAGCAAAATTACCAACTTTCATTATATTAAAATTAAAATCGTGAGCCTGGCATGATGGAACATGCCTTTAATCCCAGTGTTTCAGTAGCAGAGGCAAGCTGAAATCTCTGATTTTGATACTAGTCTTCATAAAGAGTTCCATGATAACCAAGGACAGAATAATGAGACCTTGTCTCAAAAATAAATAAATAAATAATAAATAAGCAAATAAATAAATAAGGAATATACAGTGAACAAGAAGAAAGTAAAGGAGCTGCAGAGATGTCTCAGTGGTTAAGAATATTAGCTGCACTTGCAGAGGACTTGAGTTCGACTCCTGGCACTCACACGGTGACTAAGAACAGTCAGTACCTTCAGTTCCAGGGGATCTGACACCTACTTCTGACCTCTGGGAGCATTGGACAACATGGGTGCACTTCCATATGTGCAGGCAATACACTCATTCATACAAAATAAAAATAATATATAAAATATTTAAAAAGAAGAAAAAAGTTGAAGTTACAGACTGAGACAAAACTTGTTAAGCATGGGACCTGGAGAGATGACTAAGAGGTAAAAGCAGTCGCTACTCTTGCAGAGAACCAGAGTTTGGTTCCCAGCTTTCCCATGCCCTTTTCTGGCCTCTGTGGGCATTACAAGAATGAGTGCACTTATATTCTTGCAGGCCAAACACTAGTACATATAAGATTAAAAAATAAATAATTTTTAAAAAACTATACACAAACAGAAAAATAACATGAGGGCCTCAATGAGGTTCTGTTTAAAAAAACATGGGAAGTATGTATATAATAATGAAACTAGTGTCTGTAATACAAAATGAAGTTCTGGAAATCAAAAGTGAGCTGGCTAGTTAAAAATAACACAGAGACAATCTTCCCGAATGAGATACATAAGTAACAGACATTACATACAATCTTCCTGAATAACATACATAAGTAACAGACATTTTCAGTATTATTTACAAGCAGGGGCAGACAGACTAAATCCACATTTATATCACTGCATATTTTTCAGAAAGGCTAAAATACAAATAGTAATAATGTCAAATATTGCTTAGTATGTGAAATTCTGGTGGATACCCAGACCCACACAAGGAGCTTAGAAATTGGTTTGGCAATTTTTAAAATTAAAACTAACAATGTAGTTATTATACAAAACAAACATTTCCCTCTTGGATCTAATAAGAAGATGAAGAACAAAAACTCTTTTTCTTCAAAAATCCTGATGAAAAATACTCATGAGAGTTTTTTAAATTTTTATTTATTATTTTTATTTTATGTGTATGCGTGTATTGCCTGCATATACGTAAGTGCACCCATGTCGTGCAATGCCCACGGAGGTCAGAAGAGGCTGTCCGATCCCCTGGGACTGGAGTTAGAACAGTTGTTAGCTGCCAAGTGGGTGCTGGGTTTTGAACCTGGGTCTTCTGCAAGAAAAACCGGTATACTTAACCACTGAACCATCTTTTCCGGCCCCCAACTCATGACAGTTTTTAATTTAATAGTCCAAACTTGGAAATGGCAACTCACTGTGTCTCAGGACATAATAACGTACAAGAAACCTATGATATAGTCAAATTATAGAATGCTGCTTACCACTAGAAAAAAGGAGGGTGGTGATGCACATTACAATGTAGATGATTCTACAAGGGAAAAGTCTCCATGAAAGGCCAGTTCCGAAATCCCCATTCAATATGATTCCATGTGTATATCATTTATGAAATAAAACAACAGAAATAGAAAACAGATGAGTTGCTGCTAAGGGTTAAGGAAGAAGGCTTTAGGAATTAGAGGAATACACAAAAGGGCTAGATGAGAAAGTGCTTATGGTACTTAAAATGTTTTGGATTTTGTCTAGAAAAGTGTTGATAATCCCGGATACGATTATTTTGCAACAATACAAGTCTACAAGATTTTTGACTGGGAGGAACTAACTAAAAATACATAGGGCTTCTATAGTTCTAGCATTGCAGATGAACATATGGTTCACACATCAAAGAAAACAAATGCCACAAAGTCTCAGCAAATGAACTTTCAAGGCAACCAATTTGCATCTAGCTATGGCTCCATTTGTCCTTCCTGGTGAATGGATTTGTTTGTCTTATACTTCCAAATGTTTTGTCAACAATAAAATCTCTCTAGCAAGGTTGGATTTTCTATATTCTATTAAATGCTAATCTTAAAATTTCCAGTTTTTCAGAGTGATGCTTAATGCTGAGACTCAAATCGAGCATCATGCTGCAAATAAGGAATGAGGATGAGTGCTCAGCCCCCAAACCAGACACTGATATCACCTTTACAAGGCTGAGGGGGTCATCATGGGAAAGGGGAAAGAGCAAAGGCAAGAGGTAGAGGATAGAAAGAATGCCATGAAAAGCTGCCACTAGAAAAGGCCTGGAGATGCAGTCATCAATGCAGAAGCGATGGGCATATGCACCTGATTGCATCTTCAACATTCTATCATGGGTAGAGGTAGGGCCCCCAAAGACCCACCCTTTCTTATAGAGCTATTGACTGCTGAATGGCTGCTGTTAGTGGGAGCATCATTTTTTTCAATGCTATAGCAATTCCAGGACTAGTCTGAAAGAAAGGGTTCAGAGGGAAAGGAAGGGAAATAAAAGATGGGCAAAGGGAATGAATAAAATCACAGTCATCGTGTGCGTGTGTGTGTGTGTGTGTGTGTGTTTTGTGTGTGTATGTACGAAATTCTCAAAAATTTTTAAAGAAAAAAATTAATGAGGAAAAGATTTGTAATCTCTATTTTACCAAATTCAGTGACCATTTCAACCCTCCTTTATGACTCAAAATTAGATGACAGCAAAAAAGTTATTCATTCTATTCTTCCTGAAACATATTTCTTTAGTTTAAAAAGTATTACCTCTCTGACCTTCTTTTACTTCATAGCACTTACTATTCAGTCATATGGCCATTTTCTCCTTCCTGTCTGATTTCTGAATCCTAGAACAGAGCAGAACATGTGTATTATATCATTCATGTGTTAGAATCTTGATCTTTCCAACCTCATGAATGGATTAATGTGAGATTTGCCATTATGAATGAATTAATGAATTAATGAAGTCTCTGTCCTCACGAATAGTTTAATGTCATTCTTGCAAGAGCAGTTTTCTAATCACATGAATAAATTTATCAGGGTAGGGAGAACTCTGACAATCTTTTCTTGTCTCTTTATGTGATTTTTGTTTTTGTCATGTAATACATCAAGAGGACAGTCTTTCATGAAACGTAACCACAATCTAGCCATCCTTGTCTTTGAACTTCAAAACATCCAGCTCAATAATCTTCAGTTCTTTAAAATTATTAGTCTAAAGTAATCAGTCATAGTTACAGAAAATAAATCAAACCAGTTTTCATAAAAAGGTCAATTCATACACAGTATCTAAAACAGTGCTCTTGAATAATAGACATGAAATACATTAAGGTGCACTTTAAATTTTATCTTATAATTATCTTAACCTTCTTTAAAGTGTAATGTTAAATGCATAATGTCCTTGTACAATAGATATCTAGAACTAAAAAACTTGCAAAATGGAAACTCTATACCTGTCAACAAGTTCCCCTTTCTACCTCTACCTAGATTCTTGTAACCCTAAAGCTCCTCTGAAAAGCGGGAGCTGATCCAGGGTGAGCATGGGCAATGTAAAGCACACTGGGAAAAAGTGATGGACCCGACAATATATTGGGCAGGAGTGAATGCTGAGTTAGGGAAGCTGGGTGGGAGATGGATGGCACGTGCATTTCAAATATGGAAAAGGAAAAGCCTATAAGAATCTGTGTTATCGGGGCTGGAAAGATGGGTCAGCGGTTAAGAACACTGGCTGTTCTTGCAGAAGACCCAGGTTCAAATCCCAGCACCCACATGGCAGCTAACAATTGTCATTGGTAACTCCAGTTCCAGGAGATCCAACAGCTTCTTCCATCCTCCTGGGCATTGCACAACATGGGTGCACTTACATACAGGCACATAAAATAAAATAAAATTTAAAAAAAGAATCTGTGTTATTTGTAAGTCACCCCCTCCCATATGTCATATAAACTATGCAAAATCCAAATAGGATGTCTTATGTCAGTTTGTCAGGCCTGGGGCCTCAGAGGGAATGGGTGCAAGTCTACCAAGAACAGGGAGGGGAAATTTACTGAAACAATCCTGTTAATCAAAACAGAATCATTTTCAGATTTTCAGATGATAACTGTCACAAGCAAGTGGAATTGTTAGACTTTTCTTTTGTAACTGTCCTATGGTACTTCACATAATAACATCAAAATTCTTGTATGGTATACAACATAACTGACTACCTTTAACACTGGGTAAAACTCCATGATGGAGTATACCACATAATTTGTCCATTCATCCACTGACAGATGATTCTGTTGACTTTATCTCTTCACCATTGAGAATAAAGTTGCAGTGATTTCCTGTGCAAATACCTTTCCAAAGGCCTGCCTTTGATCATTTCATATATACTCAGAAGGGAACAAGCTCAAGCATATTGTAACCCCATTTTTTATGCGTGGAGTAGCCTCTGTGCTTTTTTCCATAATAGGGATACCATTTCTCATCCCAACCAATAGCACACAAAAGTCCCAATTTCTCCAGTCCTCACCAACCCTTGTAAATTACCTATTTTGTTCAGTTCTGTTTTTGTGATAATGGATGTAAACTAATAAATTATCATGGTTTTGATTTGCATTTCTCTCATAATCAGTGATTTTAGCCTTCTCTTCATACCCATGTTAGTAAACTGTTTATCTTTATAAAAGGTCTATTGGAGTTCTTTTAATCAAGAAGTGTGGTGGTTTTAAGAATTGTCCTGCACATAGTTCACCACTTGGTGCCTAGTTGGCGCTGCTGTTTATGGAGTTTAGGAGGTCTACCATTGTTGGAGGAAATACGATTACAGGAGGTGGGCTTTGAGAGTTCGTAGCCTCCTCCTGCTCTCTGTTTGCTTTCTACAACTGTGGGTACTTGAAGCTGTGAACTCTCAGCTTTCTGTCCCAGCAGTCTGCTGCCATACCTCTCCTGCCATATGAGGCCTCTGGAACTTTCAGCCAAAATATATCCTTCCTTCTGTAAGTTTCTTTGGTCATGCTGTTTGATCACAGCAGCATAAAAGTAGACTAATATACAAAGATACATTTTTAGTTTTTTAATTGGAGGAATTCTTTAAATGTATAAATGTTAACCCCTTGTAAAATTAGCAAGTACTTTCTTATATTGTTACTTTTTCAATCTGTGATTTATGTTTCTTGGTGCACCGATGTTTTTCTTCAGTGGGACTTTATTTTTCAGAGCAGTGTCTCTTTCACAGCCAAATTGAGTGGAAAAAAAAAAAACACTTTTCTATAACCCCCATATCAACACTAATACAACCATGTTATTCACACCCTATACCACAGTGGTATGTTCTTAAACTGCTGAATGCACATTATCCATTATGATCACAAAAAGTCCATGGGAAAATTAGGCTTCACTCTTGATAGTCCATATTCTGAGAGCTTGATTGATGGATAACCAGTGATCATCATTTTCACATCCTCCAAAGTCCTCACTGTCTAAAGTATCTTCTGTCCTCCACCTACCTCTACTTCCACAGCTAGCCCTCCTGGTTTTCTCACAGTCTCTATGATGTTTCCTTCCCAGCACTTCATGCACTTGGAATTAAATTTCTCTTCAGATTTACTGCTTTCAGTTCATGAGACAATTCTGTTTTCTCCATTTATATATATTTTCCATAGCCCATTTGTTTATTATGAACAAAATCCACTTGAGAAAGTCAAGTTGTGTGCTTCTGTTCCCTAAAGTCAGGTAGGTACAAATAAATGCCTAGCAACAATTATCAACAACAATTAGATTCAGATAAAATAAGTTTTCTATCTCAGCAGCAATCTTGTTTAGGAAGAATGGAATATTCTGAAATGTTCCAAAATTATGCTTTTTCCCATCTCCCAGAAGCAAAGAACATTTTCCTCCAATATTTAATGTCAAACCATCATAGAAATCTTAGGAGTTAATCTCACAAAGTACTCCTCCATCTATACAATGTACCACCTCCTTGATTAGCTCACCTGACTTGTTCACACTGTGCTTTTAGCATTTTGCTAGTTATAATTCAAATTTTCCTACCTAAGCTCAGGTTCCCTAGATTTCAACTACAGCAAAGTAGGAACCTATGTGTCTACCTGACTTGTCTTTACCATTTCTGGGGCAGTAGTAACATTTCTCCACCAGATCAAAGTAGAACTTACCTTCTCTCTTTCCAGGTTTGGAGAACGTATTCCTGCATTGTTGTGATATACTTTAATAAAATTTATACTTTTTCAGTCTGTTTAGCATTATATGATGTCACTAAACCAAATATTTAAGGAAAATATGGATTTTAATCCATGTTTTCTTCCTCAGTTTCTGTCAGCAAATTTCAGTTGACAAGTTTGTTGTTAGAATGCTAATGCAGCTGGCTAGAATCACTGACCTTGTATCTTTGATGAAACTTCCTCATTTCTGTTTGTTTCAAATGGAGACTTCTGCAATGCTTTTCAGACAGGGGATTTCTTTTCTTTTACATTTTTTTCCTTTCTAAATCTATAATAATTTAACTAATTTTGAGAGTGTATATAGACTTTCTTCTCACTACAACTCACTGCCTAATATCTAAAAGGTAAGTACTTCCTACTTTCAGGGTCTGGACATGGAGACTTGAGTCCTCTGGACTTCTGCATCTGCTTTCTGCATCTCCTTGTATCATCTTATCAGTCCCTCAACATTTTTAATTGTCAGAATTGAGTGAGCACAAGAAAACTCTTTCAGTGTAGACCACAAACTGCAAATATACCAAAGTATGTGCATCAGGAAGTTCCATTTTCCCATATTTACTTTTTTCTTTTTGTGGCAGGGTCTCCCTGTAGCCCCAGCTGTCCTGGAACTCACGATGTAGACCAGGCTGGCCTTGAACTCACGGAGATCCACCGGCTTCTGCCTCCCAAGTGCTGGGATTAAAGGCGTGCGCCACCACTCCCGGCTCCTGTACTTTTGGTGTGAAGGTTAAGAACTAATGGTTAATTCTGAACAAATGACAAATTTCCCTATGTATTCTCACATGACTTTCACAGTTTTGGGTCTTATGTTTGGGGCTTTAATCTATCTTAACTTTTATTTATGGTGTGATATAAGGACCCAATTAAATTCTTCTGTATGTAGATGCCCAGTTTCCTCATACAGTTTGTTTAAGAGATAATATTTTTGTCTAGTTTAAGATCTTTAAGAAATTAAAAGCAATGCAAATAAAAGCACACAATAAACATATACATTTCAAAATATACTTGTTTTAAGAAATATTTTATTAATTCTTTGAGAATTTTATACACTTTATTTTGATTATATTAACTCCAAGTCTTCCCCTTAACATCTCCCAGACTCACTTCTACCTTTCTATGTCCCAAACTTTGTGTCCTCTTTTATTTCTAGAAAGATAAGGACAAATTGACCTCGTAGGAATATTTATCTTCAGAAGCAGAAGTCTTCAGGTAGAAATTGACATTTAAGGTTAATTTTACTTAGAAAAAAATTTAATATTTTACAAAACTCTTTTCTGAAAATAGTAAATTAAACATAAAAATATTTCCTTTCTTATAAAGTTATTTTATTTTCTTATTCTACATTCTATTTTACCTAGGGCAGTTTCCTTGTTTCCATTCCAATTTCCAATATTGCTGATGCCTCAGAGAATTTAAAACTTTGATGGCAAAGGAAAAATTGCATTAGTTTTGATACACACTGAATGAGTTGGACTTATACTTTTCATTACCTGGAGCAATTTTGATGGATTTTTATTAAACATACAGTTATTTTTGACCAGAATTATTTTATAAGGTCATTGACTAACTCTTACAAATGTAATTGAAGAGTCACACAGTGAATTGTTATTGAAAATGATTCTGTTTATGTAGAAATATGACTATAAGTTAAAATGCATCTGGAATCTTTAATAGATGTTACTTTTTATGGTGGTAGAGACTGATGAAAATATATTGCCTAATTTTGAATTCATTTGCCAACCTGCAAGTCACATAAAATTGCTACAATTAAGTGGATGGATTTGATTGTTATCCAGTGAATTGGGAAACAAAGTGATAGTAATTAAATGATCTAGGAAAAGAGCAAACGGATTTTATTTGCTCCCCCATACCCTCTTTTCAGCAACATTTTCTAGCACCATTTCCAAGGCACTAAATCGAATTAATATTTCAGGATATGACTCTTCCTTCTGGGAGGTCTGTCTGACTCTTAGGTAATACACTTAAGTGTGTCTTCCAAGATATTAAATCCTGAGTAACCTCTAATAAAATGCTTCAGAGCTCAAAATTGATGTCAAATGTTAATCAAAACTTCTTGGTAAGTGAAGAATTTTAATGGAATTGCTTGGTTCTTGAATTAAAGCAAAAAACTTTGTCTCTGAACTCTGAGAGACTGGTGTGTTTGAGATAGTCTCTGGCATTTATTAGGAAAGGTCAATATGGAGCATAGAATGAATGCTGCTCATACACATAGTGACATTAGGTAAGTAGGTATGAACATTAACTTGTCATTGCATGACTCTAATTGATTTGACCCTCTGAGTCTTTGACAACAAAATCAATAAGGAAGAACTTCCATTAATATTTTTCATCCATATTAAAAAATATCTTCACCAATTAAATATAATTTTCTCTGAGAATCCTTAGGAATCAAAAAATGAAGCTTGTTAAATTTTATTTCTTTGCTTCCTTTCCTTCTTCTAACTCAGCACATTTATTCAGTTAAAAGCAGTCTTTTGTTTTAAAATAGGAAAAATAATTTGATCTCAGAAAAGATACTTACTGAGATTTTGAATCAAGAAATTATATCCCAGACTGAGGATACAGCTCAGTTGTAAAGTGTTTGTCTAACATGAAGAAGACCTTAGGTTCAATCACTAGTCCCAAACAAAACTACACACACACACACACACACACACACACACACACACACACACACACACAATCAAAACAAAGAAAGGAATGAAGGAACAAAAGAAATAAAAAAGGAACTAGAAAGGAAGGATGGAAGGAAGAAAGGAAGGAAGGAAGGAAAAAAGGAAGGAAGGAAGGAAAAAAGGAAGGAAGGAAGGAAGGAAGGAAGGAAGGAAGGAAGGAAGGAAGGAAGGAAGAGGGACAAAGGGAATCTTATTTTCTTGAAGGCAGTTTGTGTGTGTACATTTTCAACAGGCATTTAGTATTCTTGTTTTGTTGTATGAGAAAACACAATTTTTGCAAACCAATGAAATAAAAAAAATAATATTCCTTTCCTTATAAGATAAATGACATTTTGGAATGTCACAAAATACAGTTTTCATTTTTTAATTAAGAATTTAAGTAAAAATAACTGCCTTTCTTCTAAATGGCATTTTGTAACCCGTAACTAACAGTACAGATGACCAAAGAACTTATTTTTTTAACATTCTGTTTTGATTGATTATTTTCTTCAGTATGAGTGACACTGTTTACACTGACTATTCTTTTCTTGCCAGATAATTTTAAAATTGTAGGCATTGTAATTTATGTTACTGTTCCTTTGGATTCATAAATTTCATTTTTACTTGTTATTTATCTAATTTAAGCTTTTTTGCTGATTATTTTTTTGAGGGATGGTGTCCCAGTAGCCCCAACTGGGCTCTAACTCACTACATAGAACAACCTGGCCCAAACTCAGATCTTCCTGCCTCTGCCTCCTGAGCGCTGAGATTAAAGGTGTGCACCACCATGCCCCGCTTTCCTAGCTCTGAATTTTTAAAGATAGTTAAGTTTGTTTTATAGAAAATTCAGTCACTTGTTGGCTAACTTACCCTATCCCTCTATCTAATTTATCTAGCTTATATTTGCTTGAACATAGTATATGGTCATTTTAAAATTTGCATTTGATAGCCATTTGTTGAAAAACTGTGAATTATATTCTGTGACCCTTCATTCCTGTGAGTTCTGTTCATAGAGAAGACATATTTAATAACTTTTTCTATAGGTTAATTTTCTAAAATATTTTGCTAAAATATATTAAATGCACATAAATAAAATAATATAATAAAATGCAGGCAAGTTAAAAATAATGAAAAGATAAGAAAAAGAACATTTAAGCTAGGCCTGGTGTGCACACCTTTAATCTCAGCACTGGGGAGGCAGGGTAGACAGGCCAGCCTGGTCTACATAGCAAGTTCCAGGCAACAGGGAGGCCCTGTTTCAAAGAGAGAATAAGAAGAAGAAAGTTAAAAAGAAAGGACATGTAAGAAATGAAAAATAACATAAATGTAAAATTTCTGCATTAGTATGGGAGGGTCTATATATTGCTTAATGAGCCCAATGTCTACAATTATTCCCAGATAATAAGAGAGGTTTTAGACGCACATTAATTCCTTCAATCCACTGACCACCTAATTTGCAATTAGGGAATATTTCACAGAATATATAACAGAGGTGTTTAAATTTTTCAGACATTTCTTAAACTTTGCTCCACAAAGCTTTGTGGAAGAATAAAAATCATTGTTAATATGAAATTATTTTATTATGGAAAATGAATATAAACTGTGAAAAACTTGTAATATTTGTACATAAATAAAACAAGTTTCTTCATATGACATGGGAAGCTTAAGCTCTATGACCTTTAAGATTAAAAAATATTTTACTTTACAACAAATTCAAGTGCAAAATCTTAAGGTTGGTATTTCTTTCTTCATTCCAACTCCATTATAAATAACATTTGTAGTTCATGAAGGTAAGTATTATGTATCAGAATCGAGTGTCCTCAAGAGGAATAATAAATTTAACACAGCGAGTTTTTGACATCAGTAAGTATTAATAATATTTATATGGACTATTTAAGAAATAAAGAGAGTCTGTAATTGAGCTTGGTATATGACCTTATCTAAGAAGATAGTATTATAATTGACTTATTTTAATTTTTTTAATTCTAATTTTCTTATTATTATAGTAGGTGTTAAGTTTTTTCATACTATTCATAAGGTAGAAGTGACAAAAAATTGCTTTAAGTCTTGCAAAATGTATTGCCAAATAAAATAAGTAACTGCTTCCAAAAATTAATCTGTACCATACCTCCATTTCTTTTCAGGTTTGAACTGTCATGTGCAATTTACCTTTAAAAAGCATTTAGAATACTCCTTTAATGTCCTATCAAGAAAGCAGAATTGCTTTTATTTATTTTAATTTCTTCAACATTTATTTTGAAAATTTACAGTCTTAGAATTTACTTAAGCAGATTTACAAACACTTTATATTTACCAAGGCTCTGAATGTCATTTGAATTTGATGGCTTCCCTTCTATCTCAGAGAAAAATATTTTTGACTTGTGCAAATATTTCTTGAATAAAATAAACAGAGTACTTTCTGGTATTCAACAAAATGAAAATATTGTGTGACTTCTCCTGCCCATAAATGTGCAGTGAATAACAAAGGACTTTTCACTAGATAGGGAATAAAAAAAAGAAGAAGAAGAATTGAGTAGTTTAAGAGTCCCCATGCACTGTAAGGATAGAATGTCCATGATGTCCACATTTTCATGTGCCTCAAAATGTAGAGCATTATTTTAATTTTGAAATTAGCATTTCCATTTCTACCTTTAGCTTCTTAGACAAATTTACTTATTTTTAGTGACAATAATGATTCATGCAAATGTACATGAGAGGGAGGGGACAAGGGGCTCTCTCATTCCTACATAAGCAATTATAAAACCCTAACCTTAGAAAGTTTCCACTGTCATGAGGATTTTCCCCTTAAATAAGCAGTACATACCAATTACCAGCTCATTCATTCAGCTTTCCTGTGGAGAAAAAGTAGTAATATTATATATTATACACATTTATATAATTAAGTTTCCTAGACAAAGTAAATGTGAAGTGTGAAGTGGTTTAGATTTTTATAAATTGTGATCAAGTTTTACAGTGTCAACTAATCACAAAATGTAAAGAATATTACGGTGTGGTGGCAATTTGGGAATGATAAAATAAGAGTTTGAACCTATCCTTTATATCTTTACCAGCATATTTATCTTAAAATTTAAATTTCTAAGAGCTATGTTTTCACTTGGAGATGCTAGAAATATTTTTGTACCAAGATTTCATTCTACCTTAAAAAGAATTTATGAGTATAAATTTTTGTTCTATCACCCATAGCAAAAATTAAGAATTAAAGTGGTAGTTATTCATTTTTATTAAAAAGCTCTCACTAAATTTTGTTTCGTAAATGTCATAAATAGCAATATTTCATATAATACTGTATCTAACAAAATTATTAACATTTTTGCTATAAGAATTTCATTGGGGGGATGTGGAGAGATGGCTCAGAAGCTAAGAGCACTGACTATTCTTTCAGAGGCAATGGATCTGGGTCCTCTGAGGTTCTTGCTTCTCTGAGGATATGGGTTCAGATCCCACGACCAACATAGCTCCTAACTATTGTCTGTAGTACCAGTTCCTGGGGATCTGATGGCTTCTTCTGACCTCCTCAGTCATTGCACAACACAGGTGCATTTACATTCCTACACATAAAATAAAAATAATAAAATATTTAAAAAAATTTATTGAGCAATAGCTCAAAACTAGTTAACTTTTAAAATAAAAATAAATGATATTAGAGTAGACCTGTTATAATAACTTCAATCCTCAGCCTTCAAATTTGATGCATTTTGTAATATTGTATCATTCTCAACTGTCATTTGTGTTGACACTGTTGGTTATTCCCAGTGTGAAGAGCTTTCATCTGACAATGTCTTCAATTATTTTGAGGCAAAGACGGCTTACATTAATTCCAATGTGCCAATTTTCTATTGCAACGTATGTCTCTGTGTACTTATTTGTTTTATCTGGTGTCGGGACTCAGGTTTGCTTTGCCCCTGATGGCTTCGGGACAGAGGGTCTTATCGGTGACAGAGTCATAAACTCTGGGACCTGTGTCTTCACAACAGGACCATTTATTTCAGAATTCAGATGGTTTTTATACATCCCAAGGAACTAGCAGTCACGTGGGATATGGCAGTCACATACAAAGATTTAGGGTACAAAGAAACAGGACATTTATTCTGTTAGTTGGCGCCAGAAAAATTCTTAAACTTTTACTCAAGGTTATCAATGCCCATCCAGTAATTTATTGGCCACAATGTTTTCTTTCTTAAAGCTAAAAGCATGGTGAACTTTTAGCTTTTAGCTCAGGAGTAAACCTTTAACCTGGCCTAATATCTTAGCCAGGGATAGCTGAGTTATTTGTTCAGGACAAGGAGATGAGCTAAGGGTTGCTGACCAAAACGCTTTCCCACAGAGCAGGAAGCCTGCACTTTTATGACCGGGCCGCTTCCCCCTGCTTCTCTAGCAGTGTTCTGCAAGACAAGGATTATCAGAGCCACTGTTTTTAATGCCTCCCCCTTTAGCAGAGACTCCAGCTTGGACTTATAAGTTTTCAGCTCACCTCACCCTAGGGCCTGGCATCCTGGTTTCCTACAATGTGGCATACTGAAATATTAATTCACACCTTGAATTTGCATTTCTTCTTCACTGCTTGGATTTTTGACTCAGATTCTCATTTCCAATCCTAAGCTATCCTTGACTTTATACCAGTCCACCTGTCTCATTAAGTTGGTATTTCTTTTCTGAACTCCTACCAAAATGAAATAACATGCTAAATTCTAGTCTTTTTGTTTTTTTAAATTTCTGGATATTTGTATGTAAGTCATTTAGTTAGCTTCCCCCCTATTTATTTTAGTTAATTTCAGTAGATGGTAAGGTGGTTTAAATAGATTGTCCTAATTCTTATCAAGTGTCCCTGGATCAGTCCTTGGATTCCAGCTCCTGTGACTGTGTGGATTGATTGTACAATGCCCTTTTCTTTACAGCTAACTTCAGACATTGCATACCTTTCAGGTGATTCAAAACAGATGCATAAAGTGTTGAGGAATTTGATTTTTAGAAATTTAACTAAATAAAGGACAGAATGAATAGAAGGAATGATATCAGGCCAAGAATGCTGTCTTGTAACAGTGAATTGATGGATATGTGTCTACGTTTTGACTCAAATTCTTCAACAAATTTGCCTTCTTACCATTTCTACAACTGTGAAAGTTAAAAGACTAATAACAACTACATAATAAAATTTTTATATTATTCTAAGACCACAATATTTATTTATTGTCAGTTCCAAAATCTCCAAATATTGCATATAAAGGGAAATTTAAAAATACCATAAAAGCTAGCTTATATATTATAGAAGTTATTATGTGGTTTTTAATGAACTCTGTATTTTAATTATTTCATGTAATTTGAAATAATATGTAACATGAAATCATGTGCAATAACAAATTATTTAAATACTATTATTGCCTAGTTATTACAATTACTTTTCTTTAACCAATGCACTAGAAATATGAAGCATTTTTAAGTCCTGGGATAAGTACAGTGGAAGTGGAGATGTAAGACCCCAAGGTCCTTCATTTTGTGTAAGTTTAACAGGTCAATCATCTGGTCATAGGCCCATCCCCAGGAAGGTGGGTTATCTTAAATAGATGGGCAGAATACCTAGTGCGTTAATGAGATACTGGGTTTTTCTTTCCTGAAATCCCACCTTCTAGAGCAGAACATCTGGAGCAGCTACAGCCATGTAGAATGTCAGAGTTTCCGCTTCTCTGAATTCTTCAGAGAAGTGCAATCTTTTCTACTCCATATCCCTTTTCTAAACATGCTTCCTTTAAGGCTTTGGGCTGCTCCTAGCATCTTGTATTTCTTTACTTTCTCTAAAGCTTCCTTCTCCCAGTCATGTGTTTGACCCTCATGCAAACTATAAATCTGCATAGCTTCATGGCTTCGTTAACTTCTCCCCTCCATTCTTCTCCTCAAGGCAGCATCCAAGACTACCAGCTTGCCTGACCCCTGAGGAGTTTTCTTTAAAAATTCTAAAATAATTGTAAAAGCTTAATTTGTTTGATTTGGAACTTTTTGAGACTGGGAAGTATTTCCCTGGTCCAGAACTCCATAGAGAGTTACCATGTTCCCTTGGCCTTTTATCATGTGCACAGCCTCCCCTAAACTCAGCAAACTGGACCGTATAAATTGCCACAACAGATGAACAAACTTTGCCAGTTTCTGATTGTGCAGAAGTAACATTTTAGATTGGATGGGATTCTTAAATGGCATAATACATAAATTAAGACAATATTGTTGTGCTTTTGTACATTTCATACAATAGCTCTTAATCAAATTTAGACTCCCTCTACCATCCCTGCTCCACCACCCCACCAGACCTCATGCATTCTGCCATACATGCTAAGTCCTATCCAATCAAGCACTTGTGCCCAGATGGCTTTCGGTGCAAATTCATCCATTGGCGTCTAGTCAGCCTATCTAGGGATCTTAAGGAAGGTCTACTCTCCCTCACCCAGTAGGAATCAGTCTCCAACAGTTCCTAGGCTAGGGCCAGCTCACCACTCACTTCCCTTGCTCTACTCTGAGCCCTTGTCTGATTGAGTTGGCATGCATCTTGTGCTTAACACCACCACTGCTGCAAGTTCCCATGTGTGAGCTTCCAGTGACCTGAAAGCCTCTGTTTCCTTGTGTTCATGGACCAACCCTGGCATTTCCAATATTTCTACCTCCTCTTCAACAATGGTTCTTGTTCTGTAAGTGGATGAGGTTTAATATAGGAGTCCTATCCAGGGTCACAAAATTTTCAGTTTCTTGTTCTTTAAAACTTAGCCAGTTGTGGCCATCTGTATGCATTACACTCTTATGTATAAGAAAGCTTCACTTGTGTGAGTTGAGCCATACACTAGTATTCTCTCTACCCCCTGTTCCACTGTGTTCCATGAGTTTTAGGTATAGGGGTTCCAGGGTAGATATATTGCCTAGGGATGGGCATCTCTCAGATATATATATAATAGGAAAATTTTGATACATCTTTTTTTGGGGCATTAAGACAATTTCATGGAATCTAAACTGGCATTAAATTGTTATGTAGCTGGGATGACCCTGAATTTCTAATTCTCCTGCTACTACCTCACACATGTTAGGATTATAGGTGTGTACCACCATGCCTGAATCAGTTTCTGCTTTCTTACTTTTTTGTTTTTAAGGACATTTTATTTTTAAGGTTTGCATCTCACAGAATATAGGGCTAGGTGTGGGAATGACTTTCATTAATGGACATAATCAGGACTCATGACCTTTAATTAGCTCCCGCAAAACCAGGCAGTCTTGGGTCAGATGACCAGGGCATGTCCTTGGCAAACTCAGTTTGTCACTCCACCCAAAAAGATAATGAATGAATGTGGGTATGCTTGAGAATTAACAGATCAGAACACTGAAAGGCAGCTCCCCATTTCCATTGAACACAGGGAATGTTGGAAAGGACATGGACCATGAATGAATGTGAACTGAGGATGAAAAGTCCTAATGGTCTGTGAAGATTAAGGATGGAGCTGAACTTGAACGTGTACTTTCCCAGTGAAGCTGGAGAAAACATTTTGAATAAATTAATAAATAGATGTGGCCTGACACGGTACACAGTGAGAGAAACAGAGTTCTGGGGACAGTTCCATTATTACAGGGTAAGCCCACAGACAGCTCCATCAGCACAGCTTGAGGGGACAAGAGAGATCTATTGGCATGGTTCTGGGAGAGAGATGGTTGTAATCAACAGCTAGAAGAACTAGTGCCATGCAAGTTCAGGTGATTATGATGTTGGGTAATAAAGACTATAGCTAGGAGGCAGGAATAAATAGAAATTATTATTTTATGAGCTTTTTGGTTATCAAAAATTGCTTTTTAAAAATTAGAACATATAGAATTGACAAAATCAAAATATTCACCTCCCTTTCTTAACCAATTAGTGCCACAAAGTAAGGGGAATCCTTTTTTTTTTTCTGGATTCCACATTTTGGGAAAACACTCATATTCCATTTCAGTTCATATATGTGTTGCACAAATTCACCCCCATGTCTCCTCAGAGTACTAGGCAGTGTTAGAAACTACTGAAGACAGAAGAAAGTTACAGAGATTTGTTCCTTTGAATTCCTGTAGTCACACGAGGCAGGGCTTTAGGGAAGCCGTGATTTAGCAGTTTTATTCCCAGGGAAGAATTCAGGGAATAAGCTGCTTATATGAGTGATCCATTGCAGTCCCAGAACACACATTTCCCAAGACTTCTCTCATTTTGGAAAAACTAGGTGATGGGAAAATGAGGAAAAAAAATTGCCAGAAATATTGAAGTGCTTAGAGTGTGACAGTGATCAATGGTGCTGATATTGACTGACAGGTCCAGCATTAAATTGGAAGGTCAAGATGTTAGAAAACTTTGATTTATAACCAGGTCTGACTCCAAGTTTTCATATTCTAGGCATTCAGACTTCTTGCCAAGCATGATTCATAGACTGACAGTTTATGGCCTCTCTTCATGCAATGCCTTACACATTGGATAATTTATTAATTTTCACCATTAAACAATGAATACAATATGATTCTCCAGGCCACAGGCCATATTGTAGAGAAAAATGACTGCACTCCAATCTTGTATAGATTTATACCCTCAAGAATAAATTTGTTTTTTCTTTAATCCTATTTTCAGAAGTTACACTCCATTATCTTATTTCTATTTACTAATTTATACAACACAATAACACATTGAAAATCTACCAAAGCATCACACATTTTCATATTAATATTTCTATGATAAATGCATTTCTTTTATTTGCCTAAAGTTTCTATTACTAGGTAGTTCATAATGACAAATTTTAAAGTTTATTAGAGTTTCAAAAATAACTTCATTGTGTACAACCAATGTAATAATGTTCCTAAGAAGTCAGCTGATTATTATTTTCATATGTTTAATCTACATTTCAAACTCACACCTGAGATGTAAATTTTTACATTTAAATAGTATACATCAGGAAAATGTATAGATGAAATATATACATTAATGGAAGCAGGAAAAGTTTTTCATAATAGCACTCAAATATATAATAAAAGTAGTACAGAGCTCATTACTATGTTATTTAGGACTAGAAATAATTTTAGTGCTAAGTACATTGGGTATAATACATGTTTTGTCTTGATTCCAATAGTCTACGATTTTAACCAATGTATCTAGGTTTTATCCCTGCTTTTGTTATCAAGAAGATTTCACCCTCCAATATTGGATTAGAGAATCTAACTGCCTCAGACATATTTCCTCAGTGTAGTCGATAATCTGGAGCTGCAGGCTTATTGATTGAAACTAGTTTCAAAGCACAAAAAAAAAGGAAAAGAAAAAAAATGCTGTAGATGGTTTTGATGGCATTTCACCACTTGATTCTTGTTGCCTTTAGTGCAAATAGCAAAGTCTATTCCTGCCTTAATGCTGCAAGCAGATTATTCTATATTGACTAGAAAATAAACTTCAAATGTGTTTCAATTTAATGAATTTTAAAATCCATTAGAATCAAAATGGGAGTCCTTGAGTTTATTCTTTTTCATAATTTATTGAAATATTACTAAACAAATTAATTTGAGTGTACACTGAAGTAATGTTAGAGTGCACCTTCAGATTTTTTGATGCCACATAAAAATAATTGAAAGACAACAATAATTTTATCACTTCAAATAAGCAAACTATAGAAAAATATAGACTAAGTGTATAATTTCTTAATTCGGTTTTAGAGACTCCAAGGATTTATCCAGTTTCTTCATGGCTCCTTTGAATAAAAATGTTGATATTTAAAAGGTACTCAAAGAAATGTAAAAAGAACCTTCAGGCATTTGGTGAAAATTAACTACTGTACATTCCATAGTTCAGTATATTCAAACACAAAGACTACTTAAAATTCCATTTTTCACTTTTGTTGTGGTGATGCGTGTCCTTAATTCCAATACTTGGGGAGGCATGGCAGGTGAATTTCTCTGAGTTCTATGCAAGCCTTGTTTTACAGAGCTCCAAATCAGTCAGGGCTACCTAGGGAGACCCTATCTCAAACTAAATCAATCAAGCAATCAAAGCCTATATCATAAGTATCAGAAGAACAGAACTTATGAAAGATAACTTAAGTCATATTTATGAATAATTAGAAGTATACCTTAATTGTGTAGAGTTTGATGAAATCTCACAAATACCTATCTTAGTTAAATCACCAATTTAATAAAGATTGGAACACATTGATGACTCTAAAATCTTTCATCAAGGTAGTCTGTGTTATTTCTCTCCAAATTCATAACAAGGCTGCCTATCTATTGTTTCAGATAACATAAACCCCATCTTGTTTTGGGACTATATTAAAAATGGTGGCATCCAACAAGTCCTCTCTTTATCCAGATTGTTTATTGTTTTATTTTGATTTTGTCATATAGCCTGTTATTTTAAGATTCATAAGTGTTGCTTAATATTCAAGTCTTAATTTTATTTTGCATCATCCTAGTGTGTGTATATCATCAATGAACATTTTAAAGTCATTATATTATATTGAGTTTGAGAAAATATATGTAAAATTGAGGACATTCATACATATGCATGGATATAAATATGCATTTTCATTACTTTCACATGAAATATTGCAAGTGAGGTTACATTATAAAATTATGTTTCAATGAATAGCCACATTACCCTAGACCATACACCCCTCCACTGGCCATAGTATGAAACAAAGTTAACATATTTTGATGACCAAACCATAATAAGAATATGAAAGAATGCTAGTTTGTGCCAATTTGAGTGCTATTATGAATAGAGAAAAACAATATTTCATTTGAGGAAATTTCAAATTTAAGCAAAGGTGGAGGAAAAGGTCAATTAAACCAATGAAGAGATTCCCTGAAGCCTTTACAAGTGGTGGTGGTATCAGCATTCGAATATGCAGAGATTAGATTATATCTCAAAACAGAATTATTACTTCATATTCAAAGAAGTGAACCATATTCTACACATAAATAAATAAAGTTGTTCATGCAAAGAGCTTATTACAAAATATCCACAGATGCGTCAAAATTTCCAATATAACTTTTAGAATTTTGAATCAAAATACAGAGATAGATGAAAAATCTGAGTGGAGGTAGATATAGAAAGATGTAGGTAATTTGTAGACAAAGGTGTAAATATGGTGATGTGGACAGAGACTTAGAGAAAGATACAGATGCAGGTGGATATCCTAAAGTTATCAAACATTGTCAGTAGATACAAAATCATTTGATCATTTGAATGTTTGAAGAAAGAAGCAAAATCATTGGATAGTAAAAATAGATGAAATCTAGGACACAGTTTGAACTTTGGGAATACATTTAAGTACTTAGGTTTCTGAGGAAAAATAATAAGTGAGAGTTGTGCAATTGAGTAGAGACGTATTTTAAAGTTCTACAATGCCAATGCATGTTCTAAAGTGACTGGAGCATAATGAACTACTAATAATGCATAGCTTAATGAGTTCATTTGAAAATTATTAATTGAAAGAAACATTTTTATAAACACAGCAGTATTTAGCATATAACCTGGAAATGTTTTTCAGGTGATTGTCTAAAATGGTTATAAAGGAGCAGCCTTCCCAGTCTTCTTAAAATCATAGTGATAGTATTATGTCTGTATAGAACAGAGAGCATGTTCAGAATAAACTTAGGTCCTAGATTGACCCTCACTGCAACTCTGCAAATCATCCTCTGTTTTTCCCGTAAAATGAGAACTTTGATAGATTATTTCTATGTCCTTTTTAAAAACTACATTAAGTGATGAATTGACCTTTGCAAGTTTCCTGTAGCACCAGGCTTTGTAATGTTATGATACTTGCGTGTATCAGCATAGGAAAAATGAAATTATTTGTTCATGTCTCTTTTCTACCATTTCTATTTTGTGACATCTGAGGCAATCATAAAAAATATTTGTTCATAAATTAGTCCCAGGGATTTCTTTCATCCTCATAGTTCGAACACTAGTGCTGCATAATATGGAGTGCATTTTGAGTGTCAAAACTGTGGGTGATTGCCTGCCTCGGGCTATCAAGACAGTATTTTAGCCGTCAATATTGAGTGTAATAAAATTCATTATTCCATATATAATTTCATATACAGTTATACAAAAAAGATGTAACTATTTTAGAATTAATAAATATCATAAATCAATAATTATTCTCCAAATCAAAATATAAGATAATCAACCTGTTATTAGGTGTCTTTTATCAGACCTGATAGAGGACATCTGGAAAACAGTAACAAGTCTGAAAAACAGGTTTGATTCAGCTTGCATAGTTAAATGAGTTCACAAAAGCACATATATGTGCCCATATTCAAATATATAAATTATTGTTTCATGGAAAATAAAATGTACATGTAATTCATGTTAAAATTATTGATCCTGATTATTTAATTGGTATAGTATTATTTTCATAATATGAAATTTGAACTATAATCATAAAGGAAAAATGCAAATGCCATAATATTGAATACTTAAATTCCAAAAATTCCAAATCCCTAACAGGCTAAAATACTGAAATTGCCAACTCTTTAAAATACAATTTCCAAATATAATTTGAAATGTATTGAGAAGAAATGCACTTACACTTCAAAAAGATTTAAAAAATATAAAAACTTGAGGGAACACTTCAGACACTTCCTATTAAAAATAAAAGATGGGAAGATTGTTCAGCTGATAAAGAGTTCGCTTATAAGCATGAGGACTTGAGTTTGATGTATAGACTCCTCATAAAAAAAAATCCATGTGTGATAATACACTCTTGTAATCCAGAGAGGGTGGTGTGGGAGACAGAAACAAGTGGATCCCTGGAAGCTGTGTGGATAGCTATAAGAGAAAGTCCAGGCAATGTGAGACCCTGTTTCTAAGCAAATATGAAAGGAAGATACACAAAGAATGACACCAGAGGATATCCTCTGATTCTGATATACACACATAAATGAACACACACACATGCACACACGCGCACACACACACACACACACACACACACACACACACATGCACACGCATACACACGAAGAATGATACCAGAGATTGTCCTCTGACCATCATACACACACACACACACACACATACACACAAACAAAGAATGACACCAGATGTTATCCTATGACCACACACAAATGAGTGTGCACATATAAATGAACATCTGCCCAACATGTGCCCCTTCATATTTGCACACATATACAAACATATACAAAAGGGGCTATAGTAACATATATATGTTTGTAAGCATAAGCACTCAAATATGCAAACTTTGGGTATACTTATTACTGTTGAAAAAATATAACAATTATGAACAGATGAATAATATTCATAAAGATAGGTAAACATGGGTAATACTGTCCAACAAGCCTTATTTTAGTCATCTAAAATATCATAATGCATATTATTATTTTGGATTTTCCTGTGTTTTTATTTTTTTATTTTATTTTTTTTTTTTGAGACAAGGTCTCCCTTGAATTCCAAACATTCAAAAACTCACTGTATAGACTATTCCATGTTGGCCTTGATCTCACAAGTGATCCACCCAGAGTCATGATGTTGAGAATTTTTGTCTCTAAACAGGTAGATATAAAACAAAAACATTTTTTTAATTTCCTATTTAACACACAGTATTTACACATAAATTATCATTGTGAAAATGCACATGATATAATCAAATTTGTATAAAACTCAGAAATCAAGTTAAAATTCTCTGTTTTTTCTATAATTTATTTGCTGTTAATAAAGTTGTACAAAGAATTATGTTGTCAATTTAACATTATGCAAACACAGCTAACAAAATGACATGAACAACAATACATAAAATTCAACATATGAAAATGTGTTTCATAACTATAGCTTGAGGCAGTGACAGAAAAGTAATCTGTAAGAGCTCACTGAGTTGCATGATCATTAGCTATATTTTTACTTCTTAAATTATGAGTAACTACATTTTAAATTTTAAGACATGGTTTTACTCAGAGAACAAGTTCCATTCATTTCATATGTGGTATCATTCTTTTAAAATTCTTATATAATTCAATAAATACTAACATGAGACCTTTCTACGACATTTTCCATTCTACTGTCATTTTAGTTGCATGGAAATGCCGTCCACATGCACTCATAGACCAAATATATGGTAGGAATAACAGTGAGCATGAAAGAGGAAAACTTGTGTAAATGCTTCTGGTTCACAACAAGACCTTTCAGTGAGTCGATAATTTCACCAGTTTCAAGAAAACAGATCTCTAAAAGTTTGTATAAACTCAGTTACACTGTTGGGCTTTTAAAATTAACATTCTTTATTT
>NW_008331793.1:420670-424336 GCF_000622305.1 Nannospalax galili
TGACTTTTTCCCTACATGTAAGAACATCTGATGTTTCTTCCAGGCACCTACTAGAATGGACTGCTAAGCTCTGCTTACAGCAATCAACTACTTTTCTAACCAAGAATTTCAAAATCTTCCATTCCAAAACCTTACATGGTCGGGTTCTTCACAATCAACACCCCAGTCTCAGTCCCAATTACTGTATTAGTTACTTTTCTTTGCTGTTGCTGGGTTAGAAACACCATGACCAAGGGAACTTATTAAAGAAAGAGTTTAGTTAGCTTATGGTCCAAAGGGGCAAAAATTAGTCATGGTGGGGAGGCATGGTGGCGCAAGTGTCTGGAGTAGGAGCAGAAAGCAGAGTGCTCACATCTTCAAGCAGGCACAGAAAGGAAGAGCAGGACTGGAGATCCAGCAAGGCTCATGAATTCTCTAAACATGCCCCCAACATGGCCACACAACCTAAGACTTCACTTTAAAAATATTCAGTTCATCAACTTTCAGAACTAAAGGACTTAATCTTTGGTCTACATAAATGAAAATATTATGATAACACTTTACATATTAGGCAATTTCAAAGACCTAATTTATGTGCAAAGTTAAACTGAAATAGATACCTTGTTAATATGTGACAGTTTCAACACATTTTTCATTTTGTGTTTTTTATCTTAACATTAGAACCAAATACTCAGAAATCTGTCACCTATATCTACAATACTGAATAGCTAAATGGAATGCATGTATAATATATGTTCGGTGATATTTACAAATTTCTTTGCAGAAAAGCATAATCAGTCATAAGCGTTTGCAAATATTGTTTACTACATGCTTGCAAACTTAGGGACTTTACAAGCTTGGTTGCAAAGGCAATGAAGCAAAAGAAAACAAACAAAACAAAAAATCAAGTTCTGGCTTCAACTTGATTTGAGTTTAGGAAATTCTGGTGCAGCTGTAGAGATAGTTCAGTGGTTTGGAGCATTTTCTTCTCTTGCCAGAACCTGAGATTGTTTCTTCACAACCACCCCAGAAGGCTTACAACTACCTTAACTTCAATTCCAGATGATCTGATGCCCTCTTCAGTAACCTGCACATATGAATATGCACACACACACACACACACACACACACACACACACACACACACACTCACACACACGTAAATGTAGGTTAAAAATGAAATCTTAAAAAAGAAACCTGGGTTGATAAGTTCCATAATATGATTATACCTAAGTGAATGTATTTAACATGGAAAATAATTTAGATGTTTTATATAGAAAAGAGTAAGTTACATTTAGTGGTCAATGTTTTGTATCAAATTCTTTCCCTGAATTCATCCAGGCATATGAAAATTACAGAGTAATTACATTTTTTTGTGTAAGATTCCATAGTAAGTTAAAGATGCGGCAGTCATAATTTTAGCTAAAAACGTTCTGTTCCTATTATTTGCAACATGCAAAAGTTTAACCCTGGTCTTGTACAAATCAAAATATTATGATAATATTATTTGAAATTGCAAGCTAAATTTCAAAGAACCCACCTAATTCTGCCAAAAATTAAGAAGAGCATCATAATCTCTTTAAAACAAATCTCGTTTCCATGGCTTTCCCTCTTTATTTTGTAACTATAGTAACAAAGAATATTATTTAAATACTGTTCCAAACACATAAAACCCATTCATTCTTGAAAATGTTTTTTTTTTCTATCTAAAAATTATGCATCTTTATCTGAGTAGAAATAACCAGGAATTCTTATAATGACAACACAATATTTCTCTTACTAATATGCCCTCAAAGTCTATTGGCAAAAAGGAAAAGGAAAAATACAGGACTAAAAAGAAAAATTAAGGACTAGCATGATGCGTCAGCTGTTAAGAGCACTGACTGCTCTTGCAGAGGGCCTGGGTTTGATTTTCAGCACCCACATTGTGGCTAACCACTATCTGTAACTCCAGTTCCATAGTATTCGATGCCCTCTTCTGAACTCCAGATCTTTTTAATGAGAAAATACATGAGTGCTTAATGACAACTGACTAAACCCCTACCATGAGACTCTAGACTTTATTTTCACCAGTAGGTGAAATGTCCCATGAGACCCACTTAGACTCATTCATGATTTTACCTTTTTGAAGTGATAACAATGAATGGAAGTGTAAGCACAGGAATGAAAGGAAAATGACCTTAGTACTCACAATGGGAAGACTGCACCTCTCTGGTGACTCACAAACACATGAATGAATGCTACACTAAAATTCATTGCAACTCACCTCTAATATGTATCTCACTACAAACTAAAAAATTGCCTTTAATTTTGGTTTAACACTTAACCAAAATTAAATTCATATATAGTTTTAGAATGAACGTAGATCCTTAGAACTTTATTTGTGAACACCAATACGTGTACATTTATTTCCTCATGCAGGTCATTTGGTATTGCCACTTTCCCCAGTAGGGGAATATCATCAATGCTTGTCCCGCACCTGTGTTTTGCAATTTGTTGATTCCAAGTGTGTATTTTCTGTAGTTATTTTTGAAATGACTTCTTGGTTGCTACACAGCAGTTCTCAGTGGTTATAAATCAATTCCTTAAAGCAATTAATTAAAAAATTTAAGGCAGTTAATCCAGCCGAAGGCCTCCAAACTCATGGATCACCAGCTGGGTTTATAAAAGCCATCTGGCACACAGTGATCCTTCATTTTATTCTTTTTTTCAATTTACAAGATGGATTGTTCAATCAAAGTCTTCCCTTGAATGAGTCAGTGCAGAGTATTTTCCCCAAAATCCATATGAATGCAGGTAAGTATAGATGTGTAAACAAATCAAAAGAATAAATCTTATTCGGAGAATCATATTACATGCTAACCTACAGAAATATGTCATTTAAGGAATATCTCTAACTTCCATTCATGGACATCCCTATCTTTATAAGTTTAAAGGAAAAAGAACATTTTAATTAAGAAAATTTCAAACATGTAAGATACAATAGCGTGTTTTAAGAAATAAGCTTATGTTATGATATTTCTTTCTGTCTTCCTATGAAATTCATAAATTTACCAGCTTCCTTCTGTAAGTAATGAAAATGACATAAACATAGGAAACATAATAAAACCTTAAAAACTAATAATGTTTGGCTAAACATGAAGCATAATTATAATTAGAAATATATTGTAATAGTGAGATATTTATCATTTAACATATATATATATATACACACACACACACACACACACACGAAGATACTGAAATAAGATGAAAATCGGGTTTTGGTGTTTGAAAGAAGATATATTTCAAATTTTCACTTCTTCCCTTCCTCCATATATGAGTAATCATTAAAATATTGATAAAGTAGGGGCTGGAGATATGGCTCAGAAGTTAAAACACTGACTGTTCTTGCAGAAAACCAGGGTTCCTATACCAGCACCCACATGGCAGCTAACAACTGCCTGTAACTCCGGTTCCAGGGGATCTGATAGCCTCTTCTGTCCTCCGTGGGCATTGCATGACACGGGTGCACCTACCTACATGCAGGCATAACACTAATACACATAAAATAAAAATAATAAAGGCACTGGAGAGATACCTCAGCAGTTAAGAACACTGGTTATTCTTGCAGAAGATCCAGGTTCGAATCCCAGCACCCACATGGCAGCTAACAACTGTCCGTAACTCCAGTCCCAGGGGATCTGA
>NW_008331793.1:424387-441570 GCF_000622305.1 Nannospalax galili
AGGTAAAATATTTTTAAAATTTGATAGGTTTAAGATGTGCAGTCTGTGTTTCACATCACAGTTTAAATTCAAACCATGGCAAAATACTCCCTGGGGCTTAATCTTCTAATTATAACAAAAGCTATAAGCTGAACAGACCCATCTCCTTTTGCCACTGTTTCTCTTCAGGCAGAATTTGAGTTCTCACTGGGGGAATCCACTTAGCTCACTATGAGAACCAAAAATTTAATTTCCTTCCACTGGGGTGTGTGTGCCATTAAATTTGACGTGTCTCTACGGTAATGGGGGAGGTACTTTCTACATCCTGTTAAGAATGTAAGTTACCCAAATATTAAAAAAGAAAAACAAAACAAACCAAAACAGTTATATTGATGCATTGCTGGGGATTTCACTGCTAACATCTACCATTTTATTATTGGCAGTATGGACTTTTTGATGACAAATAAGGTTTGATAAAACTTAAAAGAATTTTTCTGACTTACTCATTGACTTCAAATTGCAAAATATTAAAAATAAAAAAAAATGACTGAGTGCTTAAATTCTGCCAAGTGCCTAGTGTGGTTCTTTACCTTCTCATATCAGTTTAGTGCTGTCATTTACCATCACAGCTTCACAAATAGGGAAACCAAAATACAGTGGTCTCAGGGAATTCTCCCCAAACCACACACCTAGTAATTGATCCAGAACTGATATCCCTGCACTCAATCCAGAATGGAGGTCTTTGCTCTTAATCAGAAATTTATCATTGTTTTTAGATATTTTTCTTTTATGTGCAAAATTGTCAAATTCAAGGTTCCAGGAATTCATCATAAGCCTTTTCCTCATCATTTTTCTGTGCCAGTGCATATGTGTGTGTGTATGTGTGTGTGTGTTTATGTGCATGTGGATACAAATGTGTATGTGTGCATCTTGAGGCCAGAAGTTGACACCAGTTGTCTTCCCCATTCAATTTCCCCTTTATTTACAGAGGAAGGGTCTCTCACTGTACCCTGAGACCTTTTATTTGAGTAGTCTAGTTAGCCAGCTTGCCCAGGGATGCTCCCTGTGTTCATCTCCTGAGTACTCAGATGACAGGTAGGCCACAAAGCCTGCCTGGCTTTATTTTGGTTACTAGAAATCTGATCTCTAGTCTTCATATAGTTTGTTGAGTGCTTTATCCACTGGAGCATCCTACTAGAAAGTGCCTCCACATATTTCTATAAGAACATTCAGCTGGTGTATAAGATGCAGTCCAGCTATTATGTCCTCAGATTAGAGGACATAGATTTGTAGAATATCATGTTGGGACCCACTCATTTGACATACCTTATTCTGGTGAAACAGAAAGCACTACAAGGAATTTATAAATTGCTTGCATGCAGAAGAAGTTACCTGGGGAGTTATGCTTTGTTTCATGTAGAAATGAAAGTCTGTTGTACAATAGTGCACATTGCCTATTTATCTCACTTAGATATCAAGAACGCACTTGTAGAAAAAATGAGGGAAAGGAAAAGGCAAGTGTGATCTTGAGTGAGTCACCTAAACCCACGTGCAGCTCATCCAGCATTCACTGTGAAAATGGTTGCTATTTTACATTTTTAAGTGTTTACATTTAGGGCACCTGAAACCTGTAAGCCAGTTGTTTTGGTTTGTTGTTTTTGTGAGATTAGATATGGTTCATTTTACTTTACCCCATATTTAGCTTTCTGTTAACTAATGTGAGCATAATTTAAAGAATTACTTTTACTCTATCTCTTTATGCTGATGTTTCTACACTTCCGGGCAAGTAAGCTCTATCTATATACTAAGCCTTAGAGCATGATACGGCTCCTCAGTATTCCTTCTTTGTTCCACGTTTATTTAGGTTGATGATTAAAGCATATAGTTAAAACTTCTGAAGCAATTAATCTCAAGTAGATTCTGAACTTTCTGACTCTTCCAAAGTTTTCTTTTTTCTAAAGCATAAATAATAACATTTTGAGAAAGTAAATTTTACCAAAACATTCATGTAAAGTGCATATTTCTCATTTTAGTAACCCCATCAGTTGGGTGGTGGAGACAGGATGATAAGGAATCCAAGTTCTTCCTCAGCTACATAGCAAGTTAAAGGCTGACCTAGGATATATGAGACGCTATATCCCCCAAAAGTTGTACATCTTTCTTCATGAATTTTGCAAGAAGGATAAAATATGTTGATAGTTTATAAAATAATTCATGACAGAAGAGGAAGTTAGATTTTGTGATGCTTCTTGAGATTTTTAATATTAATGCTAACAGCTTCACATTCTTTGTTTTTTGCAGCTTTTACTTTCCCTTCAAAAAAAAAGTGTTGTTTATGTACTTGTGTTTTTGTTACCAAATTCGACATGACAAATTCCAAATTGCTCATAAGCCATACAAGACAGCTTTGAAAGTATGGTGCTAATTCCCTTCAATCACTGTGTTTGACCTTTGGAGAAATAACACTTTTCTTTGGCTTTTGAATTAATTTAGAGGTGAGTCTCTGCATCGTATTATAATTAATCACTACAGAGATACTAAGGGAACCAGAGGATGCATCAAGAATTATTTATGTATAATTTTGAAGCTCAGAGATACAGAGGTACACAATTTAGAGAAAAACATGTAGTATTTTTAGTAAATTTTTCATGCCAATTGGATAGAAATCTTGGAGTGAAATCTTATCGCAAACATGAGACCTCTGCTATTGTCCTGTAGATGATGAGTACCTCAGCTGCCAGATATCGTCAATTTTAACAATATTCCCAGGATCATTTCTCATCAGAATGTTAATGAGAAAGCTAGGCAATAAAGATATACTCTTCTCAATGGGAAACTATCATCTTGGTGAACTCAGAAAATGGCATCTTTGATTCTGATGAGTCATGTTGAAATTAAGATGTAACAATACAGAAATAAAAACAAAGCAAAATAATTAACCATTCCTGTCAGGTTCCTTTTTATTTTAAAATATTTATAATTTTTATTTTATGTGTTTGAGTGTATTGCCTGCATGTATGTAAGTGCATCCATGTCTTGCAATGCCTGTGGAGGTCAGAGGAGGGCATTGGATTCCTCTGGAATTGGTTACAAATGGTTGTTAGCCACCATGTGGATGCCGGGAATTGAACCCAGTAAGAGCAGCCAGTGCTTTTCTAAGCCATCTCCCTAGACCCTTTTTTTGTTGTTGTTGTTTTAAATAATAGCCATTTCAATCAATTTATTTTCACCGATCAGTTAACTTAAAATGTGCATAGTTTCACAGGTTTCTAAAAGTGACTGAACAAGAACTCAAGAGCATTGGGTTCCCTGTCATGATTTTTATGCAAATTCACTGCTTTTGATTTCACTGCTTTGGAACTGGGTGAACATGCACTGTGAAGCTTGGACATGCCCCAGAAAGGATGTTTAATTTGTGCTTCCTGGAAGTCCCTAAGGATCATGGTACAGATGGGATGTGACACTTCATGGAGTTGGATACCACAATATGGGGCTTTTAACATGTGATTAAAATGGAATATATGCAGATTGATTTTGCATGTTTGATTGCTGTATATTCTAAAATTTGAAACAAGTGTTAGAAAGCTATTTTCCTTTTGCATCCATTATTTCTAAGGATTTTTCTCCACATATTCTTATGAGATAAGATTCCTTGGCTATAAATAAGAGTGTGCATGGATATGGGTGCTTAGTAAAAGGAAGATGGAGTGAGTTGCTCCAAAGATTTTCTAGTGTTCAGTGTTTTCTGCCCTGAGTACAAAGAGAATCACAGGTTTCAGTGGAGATGTTCAAATAATTCTTTGGTCATGAGACTCTATGGAGATTTTTTTTTGAATTTTGTTTTTATTGAATCTTTGTATATTTCATGCAGAACATCTCAATCTTAATCATCTTCACACCCCATTCCCCACTGGTACCCTCCCAAACTCTCCCACTGCAGCCCATACACTCTATCATCCCTGTTGAGGCCCACTGTGTCAAGTCAATGTCTTTTAGACATTCCCCAGTGCAAGTTCACAGAATCCCTTGTTTTAGGAAGATCAGACCTTTTTCACCTAGCAGCAATCAGTTGTCAATGTTTTTTCAGATAAATTTAGAGTATGCTGTTCATTTCTCCAGTTCTATGATGGAGTTTGTCTGCCTGAGTTTGCATGGGATATGTATATGCTGACACCTTGCCAAAGAGTTATATAAGCAGGTTGCCAGGAGCTTGTAGGACTCTGTTTCCCTATGGTCATGTACCTCCTCCCTGCTCTTACAACCTTTCTACCCCCTTTTCCACAATAAGCCCTGAGAGTTGAGTGGGAGAAGTTTAATGAAGGGATCCTGTCCAAGGATGAGCATTTATCAGATTATTGATCTTTATGCTTTGGCCATTTCTGACCTTTAGTTTTTCTAGCCCTCTGAAGCATGAGGCAGCTTCACTAATGACAACTGAGAGGTTCATTGGTGTCCTATTCTTTACCTTTGTTCTATGTCCCATGAGCCTTAGGTATAGAGGTTGCATTGCAGATATGTCACTTAGGCTTAGGAAATACATAGACAATGTCCATGTATGACCAGTTGCGATACTTGGTAATAGTTTCTGGTACAAAATGAGTTTCTTTGATTAGTGGTGACTGGGATATTTTTCTGCAAATATAAGGATACATATTTTGCACATAGTAAGAAATCACATTATTCTAGCAATGTGAGAGTTTTGGGATTGTCTTTAAGATCTTTGACCTCTCCAGCCATGTGTATTTGGTTATGTTTACAGTACCACGCTTGAGTTTCCTCCCATTGAGTAGGTCTTTATTCCAATTAAGTACTGTTAGTTGCCCCCAAGATAAAAGTGCCACTACTATACCAATGTTATATACTGTACTGGACATTGATGTGGTTATTTGGTCTTGAAGCTGGTGTTGGACCATCAACTGATGTTTTCCCTTGGCACCTTCATAGTGCTCTCCAAAGTTATAAGAGCTAGCTTTCAGGGGAACTGATTTCAGGTCAGTTGTAGCTCAATTGCTCCAAATCCTGTGTCCAAAGTATGTTCTGTCTTCAGCAGTAGGGTCTTAACTTCAAGTTCTGGGAAGCCATCAAGGACTATGGCAATAGCTTGATTAATTTTGGAATTCTCTTGGATAACCCTGGCCAGCAATATAAAGGTAGGTTTCTCCTGTCTGGCAATGTTTTTTTGTTATGTAGCCTTTAGCTATACACATAGACTCATGTAGAGATAATGTACGTATAATTTGTTATTAGGCTGTTGGACTAATATGATTCCCTCTGTTTTCTTAAAACTAGCTAGGCATTATTTATCTCTCTTCTCTCTCTCATTGTCTAACCTGTCTGCCATGGTTTCCCTATTTGAAGTGACCCTATTTCTCCCTTAATAATACCAGTTTCCTATGGTCCTACCTCTCTTGAGCTCCTTCTTTCCTTTTATCCCCAACTTTCTTCGTATAACCCTCCCTCCCCCTCCCATTTAAATAACCCCATTTTTATCCATTTCTCTCTTAGTAACACTTGCCTCCTACTGTTCTTCTCTCTCATATTCTTTCTTTCCCTTTGCCTCCCTGGTTCCTTTTCATTATTCTGGTTCCTGCAGTTATGCCTAGATAGATACTCATTTATAAGGATTTGGTGCTAGGATCCACATATGAAGGAGAACATGCATTTTTTTCTGAGTCTGTTTTACTTCACTTAGCATAACAGTTTCTAGTTCAATCCATTTACCTGAAAATTTTAGGATTTCATCTTCTTTACCACTGAGTAGTACTCCATGTGTAAATGTACCAGATTTTCATTATCCACTCATAGGGAAAGCAGTGTGGAGAACTCTTAGAAAACTAAAAGTGAACCTAGCATTTGACTCAGTTATACCACTCCTTTACATATATCCAAAGGACTCATCATATTGCAGAGACACTTGCACATCCATGTTCACTGCTGTTCTTTTCATAATAACTAAGAGATGGAAGCAACCTAAGTGCCCCTCTATGGACATTTTTATTTCCTTCATATGAGCAACCTCTCCAATTTAATTTTTATGACTTTGTATTTAATTTTGTTACATGTATTGAATGTGTGTGCATCTCAAACTTTTCTTTGGCATTAATCCAGTATAAGTATAATAGTACATGATGCTGGTAGCCAAAGTATAAAATGAAAACCTCATTCACATGACTTAAAAATGGGCATTTCAAACAGAAAAACAAGGGCTGGAGACATTGCTCAGTAGTCATGAACACTGGTTGTTCTTGCTGAGGACCTTGGTACAATTCCCAGCAACCACTGGGGCAGCTCACACCTATCCGAACCTCCACTTCCAGGGAATCTGTCACCCTCTTCTGTCCCCTGTAGGCATTGCACAGCATGGGTACACTTGCATGTAAGCAAAGACACTTACAAATAAATAAAAATAAATAATATTTTTAAATTAAAAATAAAACTAAACAAATAGAACAAAATATTCTCCCAGCACTGGAGATAGATAAACAGATAGCTCCCTAGGGCTTTCTGGCCAGCCTGCCTAGCCTAATTGTCAAGTTTCATCTCAGCGAGGTGCACGCCATGCACACACACACACACACACACACACACATACACACTCAGGTGTTTATTTACTTAAAACTATTAAATTCGGTATAGACATAAGAAATAAGGGAGTTATGAATATTGCAGAAAGAAAGTTCAAACCCTCAATGGGTATGTATGGCACAAGGAAAAGGATGAGAAACAAAGAATGAATTGAAGCTTTTGTGGAATAAAATGGGACTCATGTCTCCACGACTCCATATATGCATCCCACAAACTCCTAATGAATCTGTGAACCACAGACCCCAAATTATAAGTTTGTGTTTCCAACAACTACTAACCACAGATGGAGCAGAAGACAGGCCCCACACACTGTCCATGAGCATGGGTGAAAAACCCTACTTCTTGAACATATCCACATTAGTCTGAACTTTTACATTTTCTCCATACTGAACAAGTGCAAAGACTTTGCCTGCAAAGTCTTAGTGGTTCTGCCTGTGACAAGAATGAGATTTCTTTGCATATATTGGTCAAACATGTTAAATTTGCCCAAATGTTTAGAGACATGGAAAGTTGTTAATATTTGGGCCTAAGCTATCATGCAAGTTGTTATTTTTTGGAAGTATAATAAAAGAGAGTTAAATCGCCCTAAATGAGATCTTTTTCTTAATAAATAGCATGTGGCCAGGCATGATGGCTCATATCTTTAATCCCAGCACTCTGGATGCAGAGGCAAGTGGATCTCTACTAGATTGAGGCCAGCCTAGATTACATAGTGAGTTTAAGACCAAACAGGGCTATACAGTGAGATGTTGTCTCAAACATAACAAATCAAAACAATTCAACAACAAACCTCACACTAAAACTAAAACCAAACCAAAACAACACACACAAAATCCAGAAAAAATGTACTTAAAGTTTTATCTTGTTTATATGTTCTAAAAATTTTTAACATAAAAACACTAAAAAAAATCCTTACTTATGATTTGCTAATTAACTTCCTACTGAGAAAATTATAAATATGGTTATCAAACTATGAATTTATCATTTAAGGAAATTAAGATTCTGTTCCATACAGTACTGTAAATTTTGATTAGCAGTGGAAACAAATTTAAATAATAAGGAAGCATATTGCCTTACTATGTAACTTAAACCTACAGATATAATTTCATCTAGTGTATTCAGAATGTAGTCTATCATATTAAAAGTTAATTCTATATTATAAGACTCTCCATTTAAAACATGCAAATGTCTTTCTTGATTAATTACAAAGTTTGGATTCATAGGTCAATGTTCTACCTGAGGAGCAGATTACTTTCAAACATTGTTAATTCACTATTGATCACTTTTCAACTTTTTGGCATCCAGTGGAGAAACTCCTTTGGAATAATTTATGAGTAGTTGTGTCTAACAGGAACATTAGAAAGTCCCTGTTTTGCAACTGTTAGTTTTGAATTGCTTAAGTTTAATTTACTTTACCCTCATTCTACCTATTATTGATGTTTGAATATAAGCTGCATCTCACTAATATTATGATATCAATTTTCACTGGCACATTGTTTTGAATTTACTTATTTTGTGTCCTCATTTCATTGTATATTTTTATGATATGTACATAGGAACTGCTTTAGTATTGCTTCCTAAGTTGTCCCTACAAAGTGATTAAAAATGAGATACAACCTGGCATCTCTTTTCATTTTGTGTCTGTCTCTTTTACTTGGGAACAGAAGTTGGCTTACCTCTGCACAAGGTCATGTTAATCATTCCCAGAAAACAAAGAGTAACTGAGGGACTGCCTGACAGGTTTTACAATGCCACTTTTGACTGCCCAAAAGTGCTTAAAGATTTGTTGTCATTTTCCTAATGTTACAGGCAACATAGATCCCTGGAAGAGCAGATTCTTTCCAATTAGAACACTGAAAAATGAAGACAAGCACCCATAATGTTCATGCTGCATCCAGAGGTAGGAATAGACATTCTGTGAGAACCAGCTTGTCCTTTCACTCAATAACGATTTCTTCAGACAATACTGTATAGCCACAACTGAGAAACGACCATCACCACCTTAATCAGGCTGGCTTAATTATTCCCAATTCTAGCCCTGTGTCCTGATTCTTCCTCTATTCAAACTTAAAGCAGTTTTCAGTAGCCCAAAATGAACCTGGGGTCACTGATCCCCTTCATCTGATTCTCTTTCCAAATCATTTCATCATCTTTTTCTTCTTTTCATCATTACTCATGACATCAGTTTGACAGCACGGTCTGTTATGGTGTTGAAGCATAGTCTGTTGTGATACCAGAGACAGGATTTTTCCTCTAAAATTCCAGTTCCATCTTATGGGTATATTTTTAATCTGTTACCAAAACTTGAGCCCTCTGAATAACAAATAGAAATACAGGAAATTTAAAAGAATATTTTATTTGATTATTTATTTATTTATTTTTATGTGTGTGATTGTTTTGCAAACATATACATAGGCACACCCATATTGTGCTATGCCCACAGAGGTCAGAAGATGGCATCAGATCTCCTAGAACTGGAGTTTTGGATGGTTGTTAGCCATCATGTGGGTCCTAGAAACCAAATCTGTCCTCCTGCAAGAGCCACCAGTGCTCTTAATAGCTGTGGCATCTCTCTAGTCTGCATAAATAATGAATACATGAAGATTATTAATACTTTCCCCAAATTAGAAAGTTATTGTTATAAAGCTAACTCAAACTTCCTTTTAACATAAGATAATAATATTTATTTATTTAACTTTCTATTACATGGTGGCCTAATAAATGACTCAAAATATCACTCACCAATTCAATAATACATGCTAAATTAATACAAAAGAAACATCCCATGCATTTTATTCATGATCACGCATACAAATTTTCAAGAGAGGAGAGAAAGAATGCAATCACATAAGAAACGGAAATGATGGAACAGCAAGGATTAAATGGGGTAGGGGATGGGAAAGGAGGGACTATGAGGAGACATAACTAACACTGAAGGTCTTTTCAAAATGTTATATGGAAAACCACTGCTGTAGAAGCCTACTAAAACATATACAAACGCATATACACATCTAAAAGGTGTTTAAATGTAGTTACACTATAATGGGGAGAAATCACTCCTACTAAATATCATAGGCTATTAAATAAAAAACCCAGTATTAGGAATGGGTTACCTCTTTTTGAGTTGTTATATAGTGGGATTCCATAGGCCCCAAATATTACTGGCTATTGACATTGCTCTTGGTTATGCTCCAGAAATTAATAGTAGCCCCTATAGCTGAAAATACCACATTCTGGAATCATAGCACATGGAGAAATCAGGCTGATACTGACCTAGAAGTTTCATTCCCACTGTTTAGCTTTCATAGTGCTAGAGGGTCCTACACATGCTACCAGAGGAGAAAGTAATGACAAATTTCACCCAGCTGTGAACCATGCCAACTAAACTAATGACTGGCCAAAGAAGGCATGCACACTGGTGTAATAGTGGCACAAAAGTTACAAGATCCATCAACTCTTTTCTCATTGTATTTAAGGCCCTCTCTGCAGGAGCAGACCATACCAGGCACAATTATCAGGACCAAGGATCTGGGGCTCGATGGGTCATAGACTCTATAGGGAAACAAACTATCATTATTTTACTAAATGGACATAGTATTAAATTGACTTCTAATGAATAATCCTTTGGCCCAGAGATTAGTTTTTCTCTCAAAGCACATCAGAAATGTTTTTTTTTCTTTTTTTTTTTTGTTTGTTTTTTTATAGTAGATGGTGATGAATGTAGAGACCCACAACTGTCAAGGTGCAGAGAATTAGAGACTCTAAGAATGCACAGGCCTAGTTGGCACATCTACATCACTCACCTCCCCGCCAAGTCTCAAGGATCGTTGAGGAAAAGAAAGGATTGTATGTGCCAGAGATCATGGATGACTACAATGAAATATGTTTTCTGGACACAGGAAGGCATTTGTATACAGAACTCAAAGAGGCTTGACAGTCTGCATAAGACCTGGTAAGCTCAAGCAGACAATAACCCAGCATGGACATCAGCAGGTTGCATAAAGTTCCACCATCGGCTGAGGAGCTGTTGGAAATTGACAACTGCTGGGAGAAAGTGAGTCAGTATTCTTTAAGGGTGTGACTCCTGGTAGGTCAACCACATTCCAGGGGACAGGCTCACTCACAAGATTATTTGGTCAACACAAATTGGACTCCATGGGCTTTAAAAAGAAAAACAGTGAACATGAATTTGGGTGAATTGAGAGCTGAGGGCAATCTGAGAAGAGATGGAGGGGGTGAGTCTGATAAAAATACACTGTATGAAATAATAGGATAATAAAAATAATACCCTTAAATTGAAGGTTAATGTTAAATATAAAACCATAAATTGATAAATTTTTATGTTAACTCAAATAATAAAACATCAATTAAAGTCAAAGGATGTAATGAATTCATAAAAATTGTTGAATCATTAAAACATTTTAGAAGATGTTCTAGTTTCTTTTACTATAATAGTTTTATGTAAAAATTCTAACAAGTAGTTACATCTCTTGGTGCTTTAATAGTTGTTTGTAATAGCATCATTGTGATCTCCCATTTATTTTTTCAAATAAAATCCTGAATAATAATCATTCCTTCAGATTTCAGTTGTTGGTCTTCATTTCCTGTCCATTCCCTCTATGCTCTCTCCATGGTGATATTCTTGGTCAGACGCTCACCATGTTTGAACTTTTCTCTAACCTTCAGCTTTCTTAGGGCATCACACTATGTGATAAGCAATCATTTCTATCACTTTCTCACTAAATTATTTCTGAATTGTGTGGTTATGTTTTATTTATAAACCTGTTTCTAGTGATTATTAACATATTGTCCTTCAGAAAATATTTGTCAAAATAATGATACAGTATCTGCTGAGTTTAGAATGGAAACCAAATTTTAAAATGAACCAAGCAGATAACTTTGTTTATTTTAAACTTTGGATTAACTGAAAAGTATATTTTTATTTTCTAGTTTCACCTTACTGAAGTATAGAAAGATTTAGAAGATTTAAGACAGTTTGAAAGTAAGTTTCTTCACCATGCTTATATAACATCTAAGTGGCTATGCAGGGGCTTTTCTAAAAAAGTGCATCTATTTATATTTTAGCAGTTCCATATAAATACAAGAGCTAAACATGATAAATGACTGGGAGGTGAGAGGAATGGGAAAATATGAAATTGAGATACAACTTATGGTCTTTAAAGAATTATGTACATAATGCCCACCATTTGAAAAATAATAAAACCTGACTTCACTGTATATTGTTATTGAGAATGTGGAGTCTATCATTGCAGCTTTTCTTTCCAAAAACAGATTATTGTGTACATATGACTGAAAATATTTTAATGTCCTTTGCAGCTATTATTGCTTTCACTAGTAATAGTAAAAAAATAATTTTAAATATCTAAATTTGTATGGGTGTACAGTTATGTGAAACCAATGAATTTCTGTACTCTGGAGAATCTACCTTAGATAGAATTTTGAGGATCATGTCAACCACATATATCAACCATGAAAAATTATTGATACAGCTATATGGGGGCACATAAATAAGGCATATATGCTCTCAAAATGCAAAACCCCTGTAAAGTAACAAATATGTTTCTTCAAGCTTGGGCAAGCATTATTGACACATTTTTCAAATTTTCCTGATTTTCACATCACAGTGCCCCAACACCTTATGTGTTTGTTCCCTATATGCAACAGAAGCACTAAACAGGTAGATTATGCTTTAGTTTTAACCTATATAAGGAAATCATAGGTCTAAATGAAAGACCTAGAACAATTAATCATTCCAGAAGAAAATTTGGGAGAATATATTTCTTGACATTGGATTAAGAAAATATCTCTTATGACATAAAAATCACAAAACAGAATACCATCATAAACACATTTAAGCAGAATGTGTAATTTTTCAGAGAATAGTTAGGAAAATGAAAGGCAGCCAAAGAAGAGGAAGATATTCATAAAAATCTGATAATATTACATTAACAATATAAGCTGAATACTGAATAGTAGTGCATTCCTTTAATTTCAGCACTCTGGAGGCAGAGGCAGGTAGAGCTCTGTGAGATCAAGGCCAGTGTGATCTACAAAGGGAGCTCAAGGTCAGCTGGGGCTACAAGGAGATCCTGTCTCAAAGAAACAAAACAGTGTAAGCTATAGTATCTGAACTAAAATATAATTTAAATGACTCAATAATAAATAAATAAAGCATTACAGTACCAATGTAGAAAAATAATGGCTAATGAGCTTATTAAAACAGGCTCAACAATGTTATTCATTATTAAATACAAATTAAAGTCAATAATTTAATGTCTTCATATATTCATTATTGCATAAAATTTAAAAGTATGGTTATATCAAGCAATGAATACTCTCATATGTGTGAATAAAACATGATTCATACAGGATAGACAATGATTTAATAACTGTTCATTAACCAAGCTCCAAGGGATGAACTCCCATACACTGTATTAGTCACTTTTCTTTTGCTGTGGTAGAAACACTGACCAAAGCAATTTACAGAAGGAAGAGTTTATTTGAGCTTATAGTTCCAGGGGAATTACAGTACATCTTGGCAGAGGGGCATGGCAGCAGAGGTGGCTGGAGGGGGAGCAGTGGAAGCTAAGCTCTACATCTTCCAGCAGGCACAAGAAACAAGAGAGCAACTGGAGATTGGCAAGGCTTAAGAACTTTCTAAGCCCACCCCCAGTGAGGTGCTTCCACTAGCATAGCCACACCTTCTAAGACCTCCCAAAACAGCATCATCTGGGGACAAAATGTCCAAATATTTGGAGCCTATGGGGAATATTTTCACTCAAACCAACACATTCCACCCCCTTGCCCCCCTAGGCTCATGACCATATAAAATGCAAAATGCATTTAGGGCAACTTTAAAAGTCCCCATAGTCATTATCAGTCTCAATACTATTCAAAAGTCCACAGTCCAAAGTCTCTTCTGAGACTCAGGGAAATATCTTAACTGTAAGCCTCTATAAAATCAAAAGACAAATTACATATTCCCAACATACAGTGGAGCTGAATATAGATTGCCATTCCAAAAGAGAGGGATGGAGGCGTAGTAAGGAAATACTTGAACAAAACAAGACCGAAAACCAGCAAGGCAAACACCAAATCCAGTACCTCCACATCCAACTTCTGGGACTTTACTTCCAAAAGGCTTAGATGGCTCAGCTGCTCCATTTTTGCTGCATGCAACACACACCTCTCTCTTGTGATGGTACCACTCCCTGTATGCAGGTCTTCTTGGGAGATGCCTAACAATTCTGGTATCATGAATGCTTTCTTGGGGTCTCCATTGCCAACAGGCTTTACCTTCCCAGCTTCATGCAATGGCCTATCAGGACTTTCTCTATGAAGGGGAATTCATACTGCATGCTGCCTGGCCTCAGTGGCTCACTGAGACCTCAGAGGAAGAACCAATGACCGCTTCACTCTTGCATCTTTCATGCCTCTAAAGCCAGCAACAGGTGAATGACAATGCCAAGTTTGGCTGCAAGTTTGGGATGGACCCCAGCCTGCTTTACCCATTTTAGAAGCTATTTTCTTCAGTGGCCCCTGGAGCATTTTCCTTTCATAAATTGGAGGCTTAACTGGGTGTGGTATTTCCCTGGAGGCACTCTCTCCATTGTTTAAGTCCAGTCTTCCACATTCTTCCAAAACCCACATGGTCAGGTTCTTCACAGCCAACAGCCCACTCTCTGATACAAATTACTGTATTAGTCACTTTTCTGTTGCTGTGATAGAAACACTGACCAAAGCAATTTATAGAAGGAAGAGTTTATTTGAGCTTATGGTTCCAGGGGAATTACAGTCCATCTTGGCAGGGAGGCACAGTAGCAGAGGTGTTAGGGTCTGTGACTCGGTGGGTCTCTTCAGGAGAACAAATGCGTGAGTATGGAGATGCAAAAATCAAACAGAGTCTTATTAAACCAGCTAGCTGGGGTCGACTGTCCTTCCAAGACACACACGCCTGGTTGGAGTAACTGACCCCGAGGCAACTTCAGGTAAAGATTATATAGGCTCCCACAACCATTACACAAAAGCCCGTGCTTATACAACTAATAGTTTCAAAGCAAGCATTTCACAAACCAATAACTTCAAAACAAGAAAAAATGTTACAACTCCCTTCAGGTGTCTCAATCGGGGAGGGATGGGTGGTATGTGCCTGGTGCGACCCTTCCCTGTTATCTTGTGTAAGCAGACATGCTTACGTGACACGACACAGATCAGACAGGTCAGGCTCCGGGGGCTGCAGCACTTGCCCCTAGCTCCAGATGCCTGTGTCTCCAGTTGAGTTAATTAGTTACAAGCAGTAAATTCAACCAATCAGTAAATTCCTCTTTCCCTAACATTTCCCCCCTTTTTCTAGATCAGACTGAGGAATCTTCCTCAGCAGTATCTAAGGCTTGGTTTTTCTGGCGAAGGACCAAGGGATGGACAGTATCGATCTTTTCTTGAACAAACCTTAGTAGCCTATTTATTATGCAGGGACCAATTGTGACCAATAGCAGTAGGATAATTAGGGGTCTTGCGACAGCTGAGAGGAGAGTTGTAAACCATGGTCTATGCATAAACCAAGACTCGAACCAACTTTCGTTACTTTCATACTCCTTGCACCTCCTCTCCAGGTCTTTCTTTAACTTGGTCAAAGATTCCCTGACTGCCCCTGTCTTATCTACACAGAAACAGCATTCTTCTTTTAAAGCTGCACATAGCCCGTCCTCCTTTAAAAATAGGAGATCCAAGCCCCTTCTGTTTTGTAGCACCACCTCTGATAAGGAAGTGAGAGACTGCTCCAGGTCTGACATCGTTTGCCAGAGCTGTTCCAAGTCCCTGTTGATTGCTAGCCTTAGTGTCGTGAGCCCTTGCTCTCACGTTACTAGGGCTGTGATTCCTGTCCTGCTCCAGCTATCCCCATGGAGAAGAGAGTTCTGATGGTTAATGCAGTAATGGGTTCCCTCTTCTTTCAGAGTGGACTCTTTTTTCCTCCCAATAGGAGAGGAGGGATTCATGAGAGTGGTATGAAAGATGGGGCAGAATGGCCACAAGTACACAAAATTCATTATTAGCATTAAATACAGAGGTGGAAAGGGCTGGGGTGAGGCCCGTTTTTGAACAGAGCCACCAGCCCGAGGTGGGTATAATCCATTTCCCCTGCTCCCATGGAGTGTTATTGCATGAGACGCATAACTGGCTTTGGGATGTTGGAACCGTGCCTACACATGCACCAGAGGCCGAGACTTGGGCAAGAGTAAGTCCCCATGGTCTCCCATCCCAATAGGTGGGATGAGAGTTGTTGAGAGTATAGGAACTATTTATCCCGATAGCCTCATAAAAGGGTGGGGATCCTGGGTAGCACAGCCAACATAGGTCAGTGAGGGAGGGAGTGGTATGATTAAGGGTTTCTACTACAGCTAGCACCATCTCCCACATAGGGTTGCTGGAAGTCTGTGGTTTCGCAGCCGTCCCCAGCCTTTCCGTGTTTGGGGCTGCTGATGTCTTTGTGGTGCCTGATGGCTTGAAGGTGGGCCTAGGAGACCCAGGCGCGGGAGGTTGGGGCCTCAGACGAGGGGTATTTAACACCGGGTTAGGTCCTATCGGTGACCTAACCACTGCCTCGACCTGGAGGTAGATCTGAAACAGGACCTCATTCCATGGCGTCTGGTAGGGCATCAGGCCCCATGTCAGCCCATCTATCCACCTTTTATCATTTTTTCCCTTTGAGGTAAAAGTGATTTTAACCTGGTTGACCAGTGGAGATACTGTCCATTGGTTGTATGGAGTAGTAAACCTCATATCAATCAGGTCATGGGAAACCTCCCATCTCCACTGCCCATCATTAACTTCCACACAATTCCATTCAGCACAGTAGAGTCTGTCAGCACCCCCACAATTGCGCCTCCACCAATCTGTCCAGAAACCTGGGCAAGCAAAGAACCCGTTTGCCTGCAAAGCTTGGTGGTTGACTGTGGATGATGAGTCAACAAAGCCCGTTTTTTCATATGATATTGTTCCTGTTGGTTTTTCCGGGGGAGGTAATAAAATTGCCCCAGTACAAGTTCTAAGTCAACATACAGATCTGGCCACCATGTCCACAACGGGGACATATGGGAGGTGCGGTTCCATTCCTCATAGGCATCACCACTTCCCAGAATCCATGTCTGGTGTACTGGTTGGTGGGGGTTGATGTTCCAAGCTCCCGCTGACACTACTGTTCTCTGGTGGGCCCATAAGAGTGAGCTTATCAGCAGGAATCCCTTCATGTCTGGCTCAGATGTAGCTTTAAGGGATTAGCAGGATTTGGCCGTACCTCCCACTCCTTCACACAGGATTCCAGGTCCTTGAGAGGCAAGGCCTTCCGAACGTGCATGTGGTGGACCCAGGGAGAGATGCCATCAACCTTAAGGGCAGTGGGGGTGATAAACAGTACAACATAAGGTCCCTTCCATCTGGGTTCAAGAGTTTTTACTTTGTGTCTTTTTACCCAGACCATATCCCCTAGGACTATGCCATGTTCCACAATCTGGGTTCTTTCCCCTTCATAGTATGCTTTGATTAGGGGCCAAATTTCCTGCTGTACTTTGGCAAGGGATTGCAACACATTTAAATAGTCG
>NW_008331793.1:441878-455870 GCF_000622305.1 Nannospalax galili
CAAAGCCTGGGCTAGTCCCTGCAGGACTTTACTAATGAAAGCCGGGGCCGTTATCAGAACCTATAGCCTCAGGGATCCCATATCTGGGGACTATCTCCTCTATTAATTTCTTTGCCACCATCTGGCTAGTTTCATGTTTAGTTGGAAAAGCCTCCACCCATCCTGAAAAAGTATCCACCATGACCAGCAAATATTTGTACCCATACTTTCCTGGCTTTACCTCGGTGAAGTCTATCTCTCAACTTCTTCCTGGGGCCTTCCCCCTCTCCCAGATACCTGTCAGGTGGAGCCTCTTTGGGGCTGGTCTTAGCTTTGCACAGCTCTTTCATCCCTCAGTGATCTGATGCGCGGCCTCATTCTGGTGTGGAAATACCAACTGTGCGTGCTGAAAAAGACTGAGCAACTTCTTCCAGCCTAGATGGGTGGATTTGTGTAGGTTGATGAGCATGTATTTTCCTAGTACTTCTGGTAAGATCAGTCTACCTTCCCAGTCCCTACTCCAACCTCCCTCCCCAGGCTTTTCTTCTGGAGCTTGTTTTCTTATCCACTCAAGTCCCGTGGGGAATAGTCAGGTCTGGGAGGTAGGGTGGGTAGTTCAGGTATGGGTACCTCTAGAGGTGCCAGCACAATGGGGTCTAAGAGAGCTACCCTCCTGGCCTCTGAATCAGCAAAGTTGTTGTTGCCAATGGCCTCAGGAGTCTTTCTGGACTGGTGCCCAGGCACATGTATAACTGCCACCGCCCTCGGCTTTTCCACGACTGCTAACAGTCTTTGGACTTCCTGCAAGTTCTTCAGTTCCTTTCCTTCTGCAGACCGGAATCCTCTTTCCCAGTAGATGGCACCATGAACATGCACAGTGCCAAAGGCATACCTGCTATCCATATAAATGTTGGCTCACTTGCCTTCTGCTCTCTCCAGTGCCTCTGTGAGAGCAATAAGTTCCACATTCTGGGCTGAGGTGCCAGGGGGCAGGGCTGCACTCCAAATGACTTCCCCCTAGGGCAGGGCTGCGCTCGAAATGACTTCCCCCTCATGCATCACTACCGCTGCTCCGGCTCTTCTGGCCCCATCCTGCATGAAGCTGCTTCCATCTGTATACCAGTCTGGTTCACTATTTGGCAGCCGCGTGTCTCTCAAGTCTGCCCATACCTGGATGATTTCAGAGAGGACGTCTCTACAGTCATGGATGGAGGTTGACAGGTGTGGGTCTGACAGGAGAGTGGCAGGATTCAGGGTCACCAGGGCTGAGAAGGTGATTCGAGGAGAGTCCAGCAGGAGCCCTTGGTAGTGGGTGAGCCTGGCATTTGTCATCCATTTCCCTGGAGGGTGCCTGAGAATCCCCTCCACAGTATGCGGGGCTGTCACCCCCAGGTCCTGGCCAAAGGTCAGCTTGTCAGCTTCCTTCACCAGTAGGGCGATGGCTGCCAAGATGCTTGTGTCAGCCATCTGGCTCCTTCCGCTATCTTGTACCCCAAGTAAACCACCGACCTCTGGCAGATATGTGCCTTTTTGGCATTGGCCAGATATCCTGGTCCTTCTTTGGTGGCTTCATACATTGGATAGGCTATCTCTGCATACCCTGGGATCCAGAGTCTGCAAAACCCAGCTGAATGAAGGGCTTTTCTGGGTCTGGCATAGACAGGGAGGGGGCCTGGAGAAGAGCTTCTTTTAATCTGTCAAATGCTTCTTGCTATTCCTGACTCCACTTCCAATCCGGTCCTTCTTTGGTGGCTTCATACAGTGGACAGGCTATCCCTGCATAAGCAGATGTGTGCCTTTTTGGTGCTGGCCCAATATCCCAGGCTTCCCAGTTCGGCCAACAGATTCCTCGTAGCTTCCATGCACTCTTCACGGGTTGCTGTAGCCAGCAACAGGTCATCCACATACTGCAGCAGAGTCACATGGGGGTGCCTTCTGCGGAAGGGCTCCAGGTCTTGGCTTAGTGCCTCAGAGCCAAGGAATTCCCTCACTCCCCAGGGAGAGGAGGACACAGGAATGCTCAGGATAGTCAGTTTTATGGCTTGTGTTAGGCATCTGGCTCCTTCCGCTATCTTGTACCCCAAGTAAACCACTGACCGCTGGCAGATGTGCACCTTTTTGGTGCTGGCCCAATATCCCAGGCTGCCCAGTTCAGCCAACAAGTTCTTCGTAGCTTCCATGCACTCTTCATGAGTTGCTGTAGCTAGCAGCAGGACATCCACATACTGCAGCAGAGTCACATGGGGGTTCCTTTTGCGGAAGGGCTCCAGATCTTGGCTTAGTGCCTCATTGAACAAGGTGGGAGAGTTCTTAAAGCCTCTGTTGCAGTCTTGTCCAGGTGAGCTGCCCTGTCTTCCCCCCTCCTGGTTCTTACCACTCAAAGGCAAGCAAGGGCTGACTGACTTCAGCGAGAGGGACACTGAAGAAAGCATCCTTCAAGTCTAGGGTGGTATACCACACATGAGACGGTGGCAGGTGGCTAAGTAGGGTGTATGGGTTGGGCACCATGGGGTGAATGTCCTCTACCCTTTCATTTACCCTTTGCAAATCCTGCACCGGTCTGTAATCTCCACTGCCAGGCTTTCTCACAGGAAGCAGGGGTGTATTCCATGCTGACTGGCAGGGTTTAAGGATTTTTGCTTCTAGCAGTCTATGGATGTGAGGCACTATTCCCTTCCTAGCCTCTTCTGGCATCGGGTACTGCTGGACCCGAATGGGCAGGGCCGTAGCTTTGAGTTGGACCACAACCGGGGACAGGTGCTAATCAAGGCCGACTCCCCCGGTTTCGGCCCAGGTGGAAGGGAACTCCTGCAACCAGGAGCTCATGTCTCCCTGCCCCCCTTTTCTAGAGCCACTGGGAATAGGTGATATTCATCAGCCAGAGATAAAGACAACACATGTACTGGCTGCAGGGGCTGTCCTTCTGAGTCCATGACTTTTATCCCTTTAGGCTCAAAATGGATACGTGCCCCGATCTTGGTGAGTAAGTCTCTACCCAACAAAGGTGCGGGACTCTCAGGCACAACCAGGAAGGAGTGGGAAACCTGATGCCTTCCCAAGTCCATTTCCTGTTGGTGGTCCAGGCACACCTCTTAGTTCATGTAGCTCCTTGGACTATGCTTGTGCGTCCTGGATTTAGAGGACCATGAGCTTGATTGAGAACTGAATATTGTGCCCCAGTATCTACCATGAACCCAGTGGGAGTCCCGTCCATGCACAGAGTTACCCAAGACTCGGGAAGGGGTGCCGAGCCCCGTCCCCATCAGTTTTCTTCTCCCAGGTGGAGGGTCCTGATAGGGCTCTCTCCTCCTTGTCTTCCTCTTCTTTGTGGGCCCTCTCTCTTCCAGTGCCCATATCTTTTGCACAGGGTGCACTCTTCCTGCCCTAGTTTAGATGGGCAGAGTCCAGCTCTCTGAGGTGGCTCAGGGCTCCCTTTCACTCTGGCCAAGAATATTCTGGCCATCTCCTCCCTCTGCTTCTTGTTCTCTTTTCTTTGAAATTCTCTGTCCTCTTTCCTATTTTTATCCTGCATCTCCCATTCCTCCTTCCTTAGCCTCTCCTCCCTGTCCTCTGGAGACTCCCTAGCATTAAAGACCTTCTTTGCCTGTTGCAGCATCTCCCTAATAGAAATCTCCCCCAGATCGTCCCACTTATGGAGTTTTCTCCTGATATCGGAGGCTGCCTGGTTAATAAAAGAGAGGACTACAGCTGACCTGTGTTCCTCTGCCTCTGGGTTTATAGGGGTGTATTGCCTATAGGCATCAAATAGCCTTTCCAGATACACAGCTGGGCTTTCAGTTTCTCCCTGAACAATTGTTTTCACCTTAGCCAGGAAGTGGGCCATCTTGCAGCCAACTGGAGACCAATCATCAGCGTCTGGCGGTAGACCCAGAGACACTCCCTACCTTCTGCCGTCCCAAAATCCCAATTTGGGTATGTGAGGGGGAACGCCTCATTGATGGCAGGCTGAAGGGTAGTGGGCCTCCCATTTTCTCCAAGGACATTCTTCCTGGCTTCATTCAGGATGCTCTTCTGTTTTGAAGAGGGTGTGAAGTAGCTGCTGGCAGTTGTCCCACGTGGGACAATGGGTGTACATAATGGATTCTACCAAACCTGTTAGACACTTAGGGTCTTCAGAAAAGGGAGGATTTTGGGTCCTCCAATTGTAGAGATCGCTAGAGGAAAATGGCCAGTATTGATACTGCTGAACTCCATCTGGGCCACCAACCATTTGGACCAACAGAACTGGCGTGGCTCCTCCTGTGGTGGAGGATGGAGCTTCCCCCACTCGGTCCCTGTTTCCTCGAGACCTTAACTGCATCCCTCCCACCTCCCCAGGTCATCTATCTTCTCCTGTAGAGGAGTCTGGGGAGGGGGCAACCATTGGATTCCCATGGGGACCCCCAGCTCCATCCCTCCTCCATAGGCCTCCTCGGCTTCTCCTCCCCATGGAGCTGCGTAAGGTGGCGGCTGCTCAGCGGGCAAAGGGGGGGGTAGAGGGAGGAGCTCTCCGGGAGAACTAGCAGAGCACTAGGATTCCTGCCTCTGCGACTGGAGGACTTCAACCTTTCCTGGGTGACCATGATGGAGACTTTTGGTGGTCAAGCATGAGGCTTTCTCACCAAGAGGGGCCTTAACCAGGATGGGGGATCCTCTGCCAGATTCTCCCACAAAAGGATATAGGGGAGTTGATCCAGGTGGCCCTCTGGGTCAGGCTGGGTAATGACAGACTTGACCTTGCAGATGGTGTCCAGGGAAAGGGACCCCTGGGTCAGCCAACCTACTCCAAAATGGGCCATTCAGTCGAGGAGAAAGTGCCAAACTTACCCTTCCTGATGCCGGGGCCCAATTTCAAGCCCGCTCCTTCACCTCCGAGAAGTGAGAGAGGATTAAACCTTTAGGAGTGGCCTGAGCCTGGCCCATGGTGGAGGTCACAGAAGAGAGAGGAAGATGAAAAGGGAGAAGTGAAGATGCCACTCTAAACAACAATTGCTAATGGGTATGCTTGTGGACGGGTGCCTGTCGTTGCCCAGTTTTTCTTCTGTGGGGGACGTGAATTTATCTGGGATTCATGCCTGGGACCCCCTTATCCTCTCACGGGAGTCTTTCAGTGGTGAGCGCCCTAATGGCTCTTATTTGCTCGACCCGTGCCCACGGGGCTTTCTCAGTGGCTGGAGAGAGGGATGAAGAGGAGAGGGAGATACAGATAAGGGGTCTTGTCTCCACCCATGTGGGCAGTCGGGGTCCGCCAAGAGGGCTAAGAGCCTTTGGCTGACTTCAGAGAGTAGCCCTGATCAGAAAACCTCAATTGCTCTTTCGCCTTTAACGGTCCCATGTGAAGACTTAGACTGAGAATAAAAGGAAAAAAAAAGAGGAAGAGAAGGTTTCAAATAGAGAGCCTAAAGAAAAATACAAAACCAGACACCCCCCCCAGTAAGACAATTAGCACAACCATCAAGCACGTGCACCACATTGAATCACATTCGTGCGGACTGGTCCTCCTTTCGCTCAGGCGCGCTGCACTCACCACTCTCACTTTCAGGATCCCCAAGACTTCTTGTGATTCTCCAAAATGGTGTCCACTCGGACTGCCTCAGAGTGACCAGCTCGATTTTTTCCTCCTCAAGCGCCAGATTTGATGGCAGGCTTCCTTCCTAGGGCCGAGACACTTGGACCCTAGGGCCAGGGCTGGTTACCTGGACTTTCACCTAGGTGCCAGGACTCAAACCCGGACTTCCTCACTCAGGATTACTAACCGGAGACCAGACATGAGATGGCAACTCTTGCTTTATTCTGGATTTTACAGACACGAGGGGGCGACCCTTGAATTACACTGCCCTGTCTGGAGAAAAGAAACTCTGCCTCCATTCATCCTTTGTTACCCCAGAAGCCCCCCCGAATCCTGGACGAGCCCCCAAAATGTTAGGGTCCGTGACTCGGTGGGTCTCTTCAGGAGAACAAATGCACGAGTATGGAGATGCAAAAATCAAGCAGAATTTTATTAGGCCAGCTAGCTGGGGCTAACCGTCCTTCCAAGACACACAGGTCTGGTTGGAGCAATCGACCCCGAGACAACTTCAGGTAGAGATTATATAGGCTCCCAAAACCATTACACAAAAGCCCGTGCTTATACAACCAATAGTTTCAAAGCAAGCATTTCACAAACCAATAACTTCAAAACAAGAAAAATGTTACAACTCCCTTCAGGTGTCTCAATTGGGGAGGGATGGGTGGTATGTGCCTGGCGCGACCCTTCCCTGTTATCTTGTGTAAGCAGACATGCCTACGTGACACGACACAGATCAGACAGGTCAGGCTCTGGGGGCTGCAGCATAAATTCCTCTTTCCCTAACAGCTGGAGTAGGCACAGGAAACAAGAGAGCAACTGGAGATCTGGCAAGGCTTAAGAACTCTCTAAGCCCACCCCCAGTGACATGCTTCCTCTAGGATAGCAACACCTTCTAAGATTTCCCAAAGCCACATCATCTGGGGACAAAATGTCCAAATACTTGGAGCCTATGGGAGAGATTTTCATTCAAACCACCACACCACCACACATGCTAAGGAACATTTGGGGACATAAATCAGATCCTATGGACTGTGGAGATACTGTATGTAATGGAGTACATTGAATTGGTCATGGGGCATTGGGGAGAGGTGTGGATGGGGAAGGGGGTCTAAATACCATTAAATTATTTTGTGTGAAAAACCTCAATTTCAATAAAATTTTAGAAATAAATGAAAATGTAAAAAGATAAACAAAACCACCATATGACCTAAGAATCTCATCTTATACAAAAATATTACATTTATCTATTTATTTATTTGTATGTACATGTACATATGCATGGGCATGCTTGCAACCACAGTATGTACTTGAAGGCAAGAGGACAGCTCGTAGATATTGGTTCTACTCTTCTACCAAGTGGGCCCTGGGAACTGATCATTTGTTTTGCCGGAAACAAGATAGAAGTACATGCATTTTTTGAGTCTGCTCCTATGGAGTGCAAGATTATGAACTATTGTAGCAAAAGGCATATTAGTGGTTTTTCAGGAAGATTCATAAGTGGTTTTGGTGACCTGGGATATAAGGTAATACTTACCTAAAAGCCTTCATGTCATATATTAAAAATGTTTAATTCCAGGGGGAATGGTAATTCACACATGTATTCCTAATGCATGGAAAGCTGAAGTAAGAGAATTACAGGTTAGAGGTAATCCTGGGTGGCACAGCAAAAAATCTATCTTGGGGCCGATGATATGGCTCAGTAAGTAAAGGCTCTTACTTCCAAGTCATATCATCCCTTAGCAGAACAACAAAGAGGAGGGAAGTGAAAACAAGAGATGGAATTTTCAGCCAGAAAACTTTGCGTACTTTGTTTAATCCTTTCATGAAGATGAAACCCTCATGACAAGAACGTCCCTGCTTAGCCCTGCTTCCCAAGGCTGTTGATTTGGGGATTGAATTTACAATTCAGTGTTTCAGCATACACATTCAAAATTTAAGGCTCTTTCCTAGGTCAGAAAAATCCATGCCCAATTCAGATACAAAATAGATGCATTCATTTCACTAGTGTCAAAAATCTTAACTTGTTCTCTTAATATATCAATGAGTGGAGAATCTCATTGGTGTCAAATATAGGTGAATCCCTAAGTCAAAATTCATCCCAAGGCAGATTTTTCTCTAATTGTAAGTTTTTGAAATCAACTTCCAAAGCACAACGTAGAAACCATAGGATACTTAACACTTCACAAGGAGGAAGGATATATTCTCTTTTCTTCTTTCCCTTTTTTCTTATTTTGTTTATTTAAAACAGCTTTACTACATAATCCAGACTAATGTTAAATTCATAATCTCCCTACCTCAGCCTCCTGAATGCTGGGATTACAAGTATGTTCTACCATGTCTGGCACAGGTTGCCTATCTGTGATCCAAATTCATGGGTACAATATGGAAAAGGATGGGTGCCAAGTCATAGGCTGCCTAGGCTCTATGTTTTCCTGGGCTTACTCTACCCAGCAGTTCTCAGTTTTTCCAGGGCTAATGCTCTGTTTTGTTGTATGCATTTGGTGGCTGTGCCATTCTCTGGTTCCCTAACCATTATCCAATTTGTGGCTTTTTTGTGGCCTTTCAAACTTTACATTAATACATGTCTGTGACTTTCTTTGACAGCTGCATGGAGGCAACCAAGGCCCAGTGGTCTTTACTTACTGCACATCTGCTGCCCCATGTAATGCTTCAAAGTATGTGACAGTCCCTTCTGAAAAACTAGGTCAATTTTCACTGGATCCCATTTGAGCCATGCTTGAGATGACCAACGGAACTGTGTGTAAATGGAGTTAGCCAAGTAATAGCAGGTCACAAGGCAAGGAATGGCATTGGCTAGCTGATGTGTTTAAGGATGTCTACCCCCCAACTCTAGGCCTGAGAAAAAAGTGAGCATAAAAGATCTCTGAAGTGAATTTGATATCTTTCTCCCATTGTCTTAATGAACAGGACCTTTATATGCATGGTAAACTCTTGCATGATGGGTGTGTTGTTCAGGCCCTTGGTTTGTTTTCTTAATGGTGCCTTTTCCTACTTTACATGACCAGGATTTGAACATTGTAAAACTTTCTGTTTTTTATTCCTTCTAGTTAAACAGATCATCTTTACATGATTTTCTTGTTTCAAATTTTACTGTATGCTCTTAAAAGAAACACAAATCCTTCGATATTTTCTTTAGAAACTTCTTCTGGTATATCATAGCCAACAATCTTAAATTCTGCCTTCCATTCAGTCCTCAAAAATGGATACAATTCCACCAAGCTAAGCTATTAACTACTTCATATGAGGATGACATCCATAGAGTGTTCTTTATTTTCATTTAGAATCTCATCATGTTTTTATAAGCCTTTTTACATTTTGGTTACTAATAAATAAATGAACCCTAACAGGTTTTATTTTTCTCCTGAATATTTTCCCTTCTCTAACTTCAAAAGAAGTATGCTTAAGTCTCAATGAAAGACAATCTAGTCTTTTTCTACTATGCTCATCTTTTTTCTCTAGTTTCCACCCATCACATAGTTCCAAAGCTAGATCCCCAGTTTCAGGCATTGTAACAACAACTTCACCTCTCAGGAGAAAGAAATAAATTCTGTGTTAGTCTTTGCTGTGTTACTATAACAAAATATCTAAGATTTGGTAGTTTAAATTGAACTGAAATTTGTTTTACTCATCATTATGGGAATCAGGTTTTCCAATACTAAAGAAACTCATGTAAGAAAAAAGAAGAGGATAAGAAAAAAATATAAAATTTATAACCAATGCTCATTTCTGTTATTAATAACTTACTCATTCAAGTAGCACCAAGTGGTTGCCCCAATCTCCCACACTACTGTATTGAAGAGTAAGTTTATAATGGAGACTTTGGAGAAGTTTCATTCAAACATAGCATGCTAACATCAATAACTGTGATATTCAGTCACAACACTAATATGGAAATTATTGTCAGTAGTACTTGAAATGATAATGTGAAAAATGAGGTAAGTTGGAAACTTAAAATGTTAATAAGGAAAAGATAAAACAAAGGAAACAAACAGGAGAGATCAAAAGTTAAAAATGAAATAAGATATTAACAAAACTAAAATCTTATTCTTTGATATGAAAAAATAAATAAAAATACGTTATTTTCAATACAGCCAAGAAAGGAAAATTAAGAAAACTTGGGTTGTAGCTCAGTTTTTAGAGATTCCTTGTAGGCAGGAAGTCCCCAGTTCAGTTCCCTATACAAGAGTGTGATAGTTTGAGCAAAAAGTTCTCCCCACAGGCTTCAAGTATTTGAATACTTGGTCAGTTGGTGGCACTATATGGGGAAGGTCATCAAATACTTAGAAGGTATGACCTAGCTGGAGAAAGCACATCACTGGAGGTGGGTTTTGATAGTTCATAGCCTTCCACCACTTCCAGTTTCTCTCTCTGTGTCATGTACTTTTCTGAAGACATGTGTGCTCTGCTTTCTTCTAAAATGCTTCTTCACATTCCTTCCTGCCATGGTGGATTTCAATTCCTCTGGAACCGTAAGTCAAATAAACTTTTCTTTCTATAATTTGCTTTTGTTATGGTGTCTTATCACAGCAACAGAAAAGTAATAAATAAGTGGGTATTTGAAGCAGGCTGTTGCTCTGGAGAACCTGATCAGGATGTTAGTTGGAAAAATGTGAAAGATGTTGGAAGTTGGAACTAGAAAAGTGGTTGAATGCTGTAAGCAGTGTTTAACAGCCTGTTCTAGAATAGTAGTGGAAGGAAATAGTGCTGAAAGCAATGTAGTTCCAGAAAGAAGCAAGGACTTAAACAGCAACTGGGCTAGAGGGTGTTCCTGTGATATTTCGGTAAAGATCAAGCTACCTTAAGCCCAAAGGCTAAGAATCTGCCTGAGGTTGAATTATAAAGCGATGGACTAATTTCTTTGTTGAAGGAAATTTAAAGACACTCTGACATTGATTCTGTGGCTAGGTTACTACTAATAAATTCTATGCAGGTTTTCAGTGAAAAAAAAAAACTACTCTCATTATTAAGAACATTAGCACCATTAAGGAAAGGTCTCCTGATCTACAGAGCAATGTGAAAAGTACCCTCAGGAACAGATACCAGTCAGCTAATCTTTCAACTTTTGGAAAGGAAGGCTAGTGGGTTTTAGGCTTCTAGAAGACCACAACCTACAAAAGCTGGTGATGATGTTGGTGAACCAAGTGAAGGACCATCCCAAGCTGGCAGCAGAACTTGGCAGTAGTGTCAAAGTCGTGCTTCTTGTTGAGGTATGGAAGTTCCAAGACTCAGGAAGTTGTTGATTCTTTCTCCATAGTTTCAGAGAGCTGCTGAGGCCAGGCAACAGGTAGCAGTGGGGCTCCAAAACGAGCACCCTGACAGGTCAAGACACACTTAGAGGTCATTAAGGGAAACTGAAAAATGAAATCCTGAATTATAGTTTTTGGAGAGGCCAGAGCCATGAGAAATCTGCCAAAGAGACCTCCATATAGCAATTGGAACTTTCCCAAGAAAGAGATGTATGTTACAAGCAGCAAAGTTGGAAGGATGGATCTATCTAATAAGTCCTTTGGAATTAAATTCTCATACAGTAAGCATGGAGCAACAAGATTTGTTGTTTTCCCTGATGATTTTCAGTCTTATTTTGGCCTGGTATTTCTTCACTATTCCAACATTTCTTCTCTTTTAGAATGACAATCTCTGCTCTCTGAAATTTTATATTAGAAGTATGTAATTTGCTTTTTTATTTTACATGAGATTACAATTCAGAGATTGCCTTGACTTTGTACTTTCAAATAGTACTGAATTGATTAAAGACTACAGGGACTTCTAAAGTTGCACTAAACGTATCTTACCTTAGGGTATCCCCATGAGCTTGTGAGGGCCAGCAAGTGGAATATGACGGTTCACAAGGAAAGTGTCCCACAAAAGGTCTAAATATTTGAACACTTGGTCAGTTGATGCCACTTTTGGGGGAGGGCCATGGTGCTTTTAGGAGATGTAGCCTAGCTAGAGGAATCATATCACTGAGGGTGGGTTTTGAGAGTTCATAGCCTTGCCCCATTTCCCAATTTTCCCTCTGCTTCCTGTGCCTTCTTGAAGATACAAATGTTCAGTTTTCTTCTCAGCTGTCTCCTGCCATGATTCTCTCCAAATGATGGAATCTTATCCCTCTGGAAACATAGCCTGATAAACTCTTATTTTTGTAAGTTGCTTTGATTATGGTGTTTGATCTCAGCAACAGAAGTGTAACTACAGGAGAAAGTGGGTATAGTAGTATATGTCTGAAATTCCAGTGTTCAGGAAACAAGGCAGAAGGATCTGAAGACCACGGTCATCCTCATTCAGTTAGGAAACTCAAAGCCAGCAGGGGCTACATGATACTTTGTTTCAAAATAATAAAGAAACAAAAATATAAGACATAAAGAATGTATAAATAAGACATAGTCCTAAATATAAGTTAAAGTGTAAAGAAATGTTAAGAAAAACAATACGGCAGTGTGTTTGCAACTTAGGTAAACACCAATTTTCTTTGAAAATAGAGTTAAAATAGGTTTTCCTAAATGGTCGGCTATAATCATTAAAATAAGCTAAATAAATCTTTTAATGGATTTATGAAAGACCACAGTGTATATGGTATTTATGTTGGAGAGCTTTAGTGTCAACTTGACACACCTGTGTTGAGAAAGCCTCAATTGGGGAATTGCCTCTACTGGACTGGTCTGAGGCCATGTCTGTGGGTCATCGTCTTGATTGTTGAGTGATGTGGGCAGGCACAGCCCACCACAGTGGATGGTGCCACCCCTGGGCAGGTGGGCTTGTGTTGCATAAGAAAGCAGGCTGAGCAGGGGCCAGGGGAGCAAGCCAATAAGCAGCATTCCCCTGTGGCCTGTGCTCGAGCTCCTGCCTCCAGGTTCTTGCTTCCTGATGAACTGTAACCAAGGAGTTGTAAGACAAAATAAACCCTTTCATCCCCAAATTGGTATTGGTCAGAGTGTTTTGTCATAGCAATGGAGAAACAAGCTAGAACAGTATTATGTGTATTTTTTTTTCCAAAATATCAGAAAAGAGGACATTCTAAATTCACAGAAATTGTCTTGTCACAGAAAACTAAAAATAAATATGCACTCATTTCTTTCCAAGTTAACACTTTTTCTTTTGAGACATTAACTAGAATTTCATTAAATAGTATACACTTGGTAAAATATGCTTACTTAAATCTTTGAGTAATTGTCATTCTTACTAACAAAATTATACAATGATTAATTAAGATAAATAACAGAATAAAACTGTGTACTTGCTTTAAAAAAATTATGACTAGGGCTGAAGAGATGGCTCAGCAGTTAAGGGCACTGGCTGATACTGCAGAGGATCCAGATTGGGTTCCCAACAGCCACCCAGTGACTAACAACTGTCTCCAACTCTAGTTCCAGTGGATCTGACACTCTCTTCTGAGTTCAGTGGGCCTTTCACAACATGGGTACACTTACATATCTGCAGGTAATATAATCAAATATGTAAAATAAAAATAGGGCAATATTTTTAAAATTATGATGAAATACATTAAATGTGGCAAAGATGAGAAAAGAGGATCATGAGTAATATTGTAGAAGATATAGTTATGTGTGTTGAAAACCCAAAGAATTATAGAAGCATATCATTAGAAAATTTAAAAATCTGCTTGAAGATCAATATAATATACCAGGATCAACAGCATTTATTATACTATTAGAAAAGGCAAGCACAGTTAATACAATTTTATTGCACTAAATAAAGCATCATTAAGTAAAATTTATGCCATACCACAGGACATATCATTTCTTTCTCTTTATTATTTGAACATAGCAACATTTCAATTTAAAACAGAAACAATGTAGGAAAAATGTATGTGTTTTACATATTGAAGAAATGAATTTTTAATTTAGATATAAAAATATGATTTCTGAAGATATAAAATGCAACTGTACAAGGAATTTCATTCAGCTATCCTTCTTCACAGCATCTCATATTTTTCTTTGATAAAATATCCATTGGGGTCATAGATTTACATTGTCTTGTACTTAACACAAAAGCAATAATATCCATATTGCTGATATAATCTATAAATATATCATAATAATCTATGGTTTTCCATGTAATATCTTTAGAAAAGTAATCATTGATTTATCTCTTAGACCAACCCTTGATGAGTGAAATGTATTTATTAAACCAATCCTGAGGTCATGAAATAATTTTTTTTAGGAAATTCATCCTTTGATTTGTACATTAATTCAGTTTGACATAGACAGATACACCACTGCTTACATTTTGAGCTTTCTTATCCTATAGTACCAAAATAAGAGTAACAAGCTAGTGTTAAGAACAATAACTATTCTCTAGTGATTTTTTTTTACCATTTTTTTTTAAATTATTTAATAACCACGTGATTAGAAGCATTTCATTACAGCATTAACATATTCAATAACAATTTCCAGAGCAAAGGATGA
>NW_008331793.1:459487-464627 GCF_000622305.1 Nannospalax galili
TGATGTTGGCTGTGGGTTTGTTATATATGGCTTTAATTATGTTGAGGTATGTTCCCTCCAGTCAGCTGAAAGTCAAGCAGGTGAGTCTTCAGTCCTGACTAACATTTCTTGAGGTGTTGGCAGAACACAATTTCTCACCCTCAGGAATTTTACTCAATTTTAAGATAACAAAAATATAGAGAATGTAGCTTTCAATATGACCAGAAAAGTACCTGTCAAAAGGTTTATGAATCAAAATCTTCATAGAAAAATTTGTCAGTATCTCTCTTACATACTTTATTATTTTTCTTATCAACTGACTAGTGTTTTCTGATTTTCTCTTTTGCACGGCAGAAATGAATCATGAAATTTTTGAAAATGTAAAACATAAAAAATTAGGTCTTCACTTCCCTGGGCTGCACAGCCTCCCTTGTCCTGGTACCAGCACCTTACCTGGGTAAGTCCAGCACACCTTGACTCCCCCAGCCTCTTTCACCCTCCCAGCTCCTGTGCCAAGTCTCTCCTCCTAGGCTTTGATACAGGCTCATTTCTTGTCTTGGCACACCAGATACCAGGGCCAACCTCTTGGCACAGAGCCATCACTGCTTCCTGATTCCCTGCATCCAGACCAACCCAGTTCCTCCCTAAAGTCCCCAGGAACACTCTAGGCCTGGTCCCACCTTTCAAATCCCTTTACTTCCCTGCATGTCACAGCCACCAGCATCCTGAGACTAGCATCTATCCTGGACCCTTCTCCCAGGTCAGCCCAGTCCCCAAATTTTTGAGGGCAGCATCTTTCCTGGAGGGACCCATACCTTAGGAGAAAGCCTGATGTCATCTGAGCCTCATCTCAATTGGGCCTCTGTGAGAACTCCTGAAGACAAAAGCAATTAGGCCACTCAAATATAAAATCAAAAGAGAGAACCTGAAGCCTAAACCAACCAGCTTTTTATGTCCAACAAGTAAACCACAGAGGCACATAAAGTTTACAAAAAGAAGCAGATCTAAACTCAGCAAAGAAAGGCTTGAGTCTCACACAAGAATCAGAAACCAAAAAAGAAATCCATGTCAAAGTCACACTGAAAAAAATAATAACATGAAAAACCCACATAATATATTTCTACCAAGTACCAACAGTCCTGTAGAGGAGTACAATGAGAACTCCCTACAGATAACACAGAACACAGAACTCAAAAGAACAATTATAAACGTGGTAAAGATTTCAGTTACACAAAGAAAGAAATAAAAAACTGAAGGAAGATAAGGTTAAACTTCTGAATGAATTCAGAAAAGAGCTAGAAATACTGAAGAATACTTAGGCTGAAATGAAGAAGGAAATGAAACACTTAGTAAGCCTGTGTGTTTGGTGAAACAAAACAGAAAGCCACTTCATTCTGATCAAAGGAACAATAAACCAAGAAGATATTACAATCGTGAACATATATTCACCAAACTCAGTAAGACAGGAGAAAGCTTCACAAATAGGATGAATGAAATGGAAAACAGAATATCAAGACTGGAAGATAAAGTGGACGAATTAGACCATTCAAGCAAAGATTATGAAAAATTTTAAAAAACACAAGAATGGAATATACAAGATTTGTGTGACACCATAAAAATACCAAACTTAGGAATCATAGACATACAGGAAAGAAAAGCATCTCAAGATAATGGTATGGAACAGATCGTCAACAGTATTGTAGAAGAAAATTTCCCAAAATTAAAAAAAGACATGCCCATACAAATACGAGAAGCACATAGAACACCAACTACACAGGACCAGAAAAGAAACTCTCCAAGGCACATCATAGTAAAAACACTAAACATTTAGAACAAAGAGACAATACTGAAAACTGTAAAAGAAAAACAGCAAATCACACATAAAGGAAAACCCACCAGGATTACAGAAGACTTTTAAGTGCAAACTATGAAAGCCAGAAGAGTCTGGACCAAAGTATTTCTACCTCTAAATGACCACAGGAACAACCCAGATTACTTTACCCAGACAAAATATATATCATAGTTGAAAGGAAAAGAAAAATCTTCCATGACATAAAAAGGCAGAAAGAATTCATATCTATAAAACCAGACATTCATAGAGTTCTTGAAGCAATACATGAGCTTAATAAAGGAATGACTATACACAAGGGGTGACAGAAAGAAATTCAATGAAGGTATAACTGTGGAAATGCACAGCTATATCAAGAATGTGAACAGAAATAAAAATGACAGGATTCAATACATATCTTTCATTAATAACTTTAAATATCAATGCACTGAATTCCCCAGTCAAAAGATACAGACTAGTTGAATGGATTAAGAAACAAAACCCATCTTTTTGTTGTCTACAAAGAAAATCATCTCACTTTCAAGGACAGGCACTACTACCTTAAGGTGAAAGGATGGAAAAAATATACCAACTGAATGGTACTAAGAAAAAAGCAGGCGTTGCAATTCTAACATCTGATAAAATAGACTTTAAACTAAAACTAATCAGAAGAGATAAAGAAAGCCGCTTCATTCTGATCAAAAGAACAATAAACCAAGAAGACATTACAATCATGAACATACATTCTCCAAACTCTGGAGCACCCAACTTCATAAAAACAGTACTACAGGACTCTAAGTCACAGATTAATCCCAACTCATTAATAGTAGGGGACTTCAATATCCCACTGTCATCATTAGATAGGTCAACAGGCCAGACAATTAACAGAGATATCTGAATTAAATAATGCCATATATCAAATGGACCTAACAGACATCTACCTAATATTCTACTCAAGCACCAAAGAATATACTTTCTGTTCAGCGCCCCAAGGAACCTTCTCCAAAATCGACCATGTACTGGGGCTCAAAACAAACCTCAACAAATATAAAAAGATTGAAATAATTCCATGCATTCTATCAGACCACAATGAAATAAAGCTTAAAACCAACACCAGAAGAATCCCTAGTAACTATATGAACACACGAAGATTAAACAACACACTCATGAATGATGAATGGGTCTAAGGAGAAATTAAGAAAGAAATAAAAGTTTTCCTGGAACTAAATAAAAAGGACCATACAACACAACAAAACCTCTGGGACACACTGAAAGCAGTCCTTAGAAAGAAGTTTATAGCTCTAATTGCCTACATTAAAAAATCAGAAAGATCACAAATAAATGACAATATTGCAACTCAAGATGCTTGAAAAGCAACAGCAAATAAAACCCAAACCCAGCAGACAAGAAGAAATAACAAAGATAAGAAGGAAAATTAATGAAATAGGAACAAAGAAAACAATACAAAGAATTAACAAATCCAAGAGCTGATTCTTTGAGAAGATAAAAAGATTGATAGACTGCTAGCCCAGTTAACCAAAAGGAAGAAAGAGAACCTCCAAATCAACAAAATCAGAGATGAAAAGGGAAACATCACAACAGACAGCAAAGAGATCCAGAACATTATAAGGGAATGCTTTAAAAACCTCTATGCTGCTAAATTTGAAAACCTGAAAGAAATGGATGAGTGCCTAAAAGCATGGGAACTACCATAGCTAAACCAAGAAGAGATTAACAGCTTAAACAGACCCATAACACATAAGGAAACTGAAACAGTAATCAAAAACCTCCTGACTATAAAAGCCCATGACCAGATGGATTTACAGCAGAATTCTACCAGACATTTAAAGAGGATCTACATCCAATACTAGTTAAGTTATTAAAAAAGATAAAAATGGAGGGAGAACTTCCAAATTCCTTCTATGAAGCCAGCATCACTCTAATACCAAAGCCAGGTAAAGATACAACCAGAAAAGAAAACTATAGACCCATATCCTTAATAAACATAGATGTAAAAATTCTCAAAAAATACTTGCAAACCACATACAGACACACATCTAAAAGATCATCCACTGCGATCAAGTTGGTTTTACTCCAGAGATACAGGGATGGTTCAATATACATAGGTCAATAAAAGTCATAAATCATATTAATGGGCTCAAAAACAAGAACTACATGGTCATCTCAATAGATGCAGAGAAGGCCTTTGACAAAATTCAACATACATTTATGTTCAAAGTCCTGGAAGAAATTGGACTGGAGGGAAGCCGACAGCCAACATCATTCTAAATAGTGAAAAACTGGAAGCATTCACATTGAATTCAGGAACCAGACAAGGTTGTCCACTCTCTCCACTCCTCTTTAACATAGTTCTTGAAACTCTTGTAAGAGCAATAAGACAAGAGAAAGAAATTAAAGGAGTAATAATCAGAAAAGAAAAAATCAAATTATCCCTTTTTGCAAATGATATATTATATGTAAGAAATGCCAAAAATTCCACCAAAAAAAAACTCCTAGAAATTATCAACACAATCAGTAAAGTTGTAGGTTACAAAATTAATCTGCAAAAGTCTGCAGTCTTTCTATATACAAATATCAAGCAATCAGAGAAAGAGTACATGGAAACATTCCCCTTCACAATAGCTGCAAAAATAAAATAAAATAAAATATCTCAGATTAAATCTGACCAAAGACATTAAAGACCTCTACAATGAAAATTCAGCCAAAGATATTAAAGATGTCTACAAAGGAAATTTTAAATCCTTAAAAAAGAGATTGAAGAAGACATCAGAAGATGGAAGGACCTCCCATTTTCATGATTGGAAGAATTAATATTGTGAAAATGACCATCCTACCAAAAGCCATTTATAGATTCAATGCAATGCCAATCAAAATCCTCATGACATTTTTCACAGAATTGGAGAAAAACATCCTAAGATTCATATGGAAGCACAAAAGACCTCAGATAGCCAAAGCAACCCTGAGCACTAAGAGCAATGCTTAGGGGATTTCTATTTCCGATATTAAACTGTTTTACAGAGCTATAGTCTTAAAAACAACATGGTACTGGCAAAAAGTAGACCCATAGATCAATGGAACAAAATTGAAGACCCAAATATGAGTACACACAATTTCAGGCACCTGATATTTCATAAAGAAGCCAAGAACATTCACTGGAGGAAAGAAAGCATGTTCAGCAAATGGTGCTGGCAAAGCTGGATCTCCACCTGTAGAGGAATGAAACTAAACCCCTATCTTTCACCTTGCACAAAAAATCAACTTAATGGATCAAAGACCTCAATGTGAAGCCTGAAACTCTGAAACTGTTAGAAG
>NW_008331793.1:464682-466140 GCF_000622305.1 Nannospalax galili
TGATGGAAGCCTCTATGGAAAGACATCAACTGCCCAAGAAACAAGGTCAAGAATCAACAAATAGGACCTCATTAATCTAATGATCGTCTGTGCATCAAAAGAAGCAACCAAGGAAGTGAAGAGAAAACCCACAGAATGGGAGAAAATCTTCACCACTGACACATCTGACAGGGGTTTAGCATCCAGAATATATAATGAACTCAAAAAACAAAGTATCAAGAAAGGAAGTAACCCAATTAAAAGATGGACTAAGGAGCTGAACAGGGAGTTCTCAGGGCAAGAAGCATGGATGGCTAAAAAATAATCTTAAAAGTTGTTCAATATCACTAGTAATTAGGAAAATGCAAATTAAGACCACTTTAAGATTTCATGGGTTTAGCATCCAGAATATATAATGAACTCAAAAAACAAAGTATCAAGAAAGGAAGTAACCCAATTAAAAGATGGACTAAGGAGCTGAACAGGGAGTTCTCAGGGCAAGAAGCATGGATGGCTAAAAAATAATCTTAAAAGTTGTTCAATATCACTAGTAATTAGGAAAATGCAAATTAAGACCACTTTAAGATTTCATCTCACCCCGATCAGACAGGCTAAATCAAGAGAACAAATGATACCAAATGTTGGTGAGGATGTGGGAAAATGGAATGCTCATCCACGGCTGGTGAGATTGCAAACTTGTTTAACCCCTATGGAAAGCAGTGTGGAGAACATTTAATAAACTAAAAATGAACCTACTATTTGACACAGTTATAGCACTCCTTGACATATACCCAAAGAACTCATCCTATTTTAGAACCGCTTGTACATCCATGTTTGTTGCTGCTCTTTCCTCAATAGATAAGAGAGGGAAGCAACCTGAGCGTCCCTCAACTGACAAGTGGATAATGAAAATGTGGTTCATTTATACGATGGAGTTTTACTCAGCAGTAAAGAAAGATGAATTCATGAAATTCTCAGGTAAATGGACGGAACTAGAAACTGTTATACTAAGTGAAGTAACCCAGACTCAGAAAAAGAAAATGGCGTTTCTTTTCCCTCACACATGGATCCTAGCACCAAATCCTTATAAGTGAATATATATCCAGACATAACTATAGTAACCAGGATAATGAAGAGGAACCAGGGAAGTAAAGGTAAAGAAAGAATCTGAAAGAGAAGAACAGTAGAAAACAGGTGTTAACAAGGGTGATATGGATAATAATGGGGTTAAGGGGAGGGAGGAGGGAAGGTTTTCCAAGGAACCTAGGGGATAAAGGTAAAGAAGGAGCTCAAGAGGGGTGGGACCATAGGAGAAAGGTATTATTAAGGAAGAAATGGAAAAAAACGGGCTCGCTTTAAATGGGGAAACCATGGTGGAAGGGTTAGACAATGAGAGAGATAAACAATGCCTAGCTAGTTTTAGAAAACCAGAGGGAATCATATTAGGCTAACAACCTATTGACAAATTATGCATACAAC
>NW_008331793.1:466588-483605 GCF_000622305.1 Nannospalax galili
CAGGGGCTCCTCCCAAGCCCATGTTACCCCTGAGGAACAGATCCTCAGAAAACCTTGATAGTAAAAATAAATTGTTTTTTTTCTGGGTGAACTGTAGCACCTTAAACACCCCAAAGGAAAGTAAAACCAAAGAGTCCATATGTATAGCTAAAGGCTATAAAACAAGAAACAATGCCAGACAGGAGATAGCTTCCTTTGAGTTATTGGCCAAGGTAGCGCAAGAGACTCCCGGACAGTAATCCAGCATAAACCTGGGAAAATGAACAGCAGACCCCAATCTTATCTAAATGAATATTGACAACTGATTGTTGCTAGATGAGGAACACTGATCTTCCTAAAACAAGGATCTCTAGATAGGCTGACTAGATTCAGCAGACAGACAAGCACTGGAGAATGGCTGGGGGTGTCGACAACACAGTGGACAGTAACAGGCATGACAGAGTATATGGGCTCCAATATGTGGGAAGCGGGAGGCTATGGGATGGTACCATTTGGGAAGTGGGTATATAGATGAATAAGATTGTGTGGGATGTTCTGTGTGATATACAGACAGAAAAATCAACAAATTTTTAAAAAGCCTTATTTGAGGAGGAAGCATAAAATTTACTTCATTTTAAATAGTAGAGGTGATAATCATTATGAGTGAAATCTACCTGATGACTTTATATCCATACTCAGGTACTAAGGATCCAAGTGTAACCGACTGTGACTAGCAATCATCAGAAACATAGAGATTAAAGACACATGTGAAAACATCTAAGTGTTAATAGCATTCAAAATGTAGGAAACAGCATATTTTAAAATGAAATGGAGATCTTCTTTAAAGGGAAAAAAACTCATTGAATTTTATGTCTTACAAGATTTATACTGAGTTCAATACTGTATAACTATATTAATTCAACTGTGAAACTAAAAATTTATATCCACTTTTGAAAGAGATGTATCCTTGCTCTGGAGTGTGTTACTGAATATATTAAAGCTGTAATGAAATACTTCTTCTAATCATGTCACTATTAAATTAAAAAAAATAATTCTTCAAAGTATAAAAATTTGCTCCTTAATAATTAGTAGATGTGAGAAACATTACCACTGAAATCTACCTGATGACTTTATAACCATGCTCAGATGCCAAGGATCTCAGAAAGTAACCAACTGTGACTAGTAATAACCAGATACCTAGAGAGTAGAAACACATGTACAAACATCTTAGTGTTAATTGCATTAAAAATAATTTTTTCTGTATGAAATTGTGTATTTTAATAAAGAAACGGAAATCTTTTTAAAGGTTAAAACCTCATTTACTTTTATATCTTAGAGGGTTTATACTGAGTACAATATTGTACAACTATTAATTCAACTGTAAACCTAAATTAAATGGAGATCTTTTTAAAGGTTAAAAACTCATTTAATGTTTTATGTCTCACAGGGCTTATACTGAGTTCAATATTGTATAAGTGTATTAAGTGTATTAACTAAAAATAAAATTAAAGAAATTAGGTCTTTACATAGACTTAATCAAAAGAAGCATTTTGGTGTAAGTTGTTTTATCACTCTGCTTAACCATACATATTTGCTTGCAGGCTGTGAGAATGTGGCCTTTTTAGGGATTAATTAGTCATGGCTAAACATTCTATGCAAGTTTCTAAGTTATTAACACAATGTGTTTTCAGGTCAGCATCAGTATTCCATTTAACAAGATGCCTGAAATGACCCACTTATACCAGAAAAGCTTGATTTCAGCTTATAGTTTTAGAAGTTTCTTTGCATGGTCATGTGACCCCATTCACTTCCTGGTATTGGGGGAGGGTCCCATTTGAGACAACACATGTCAGAGGAATCTGTTTACCTCAGGGTTTTGAGGAAAAGGGGAGAGAGAGAGAGAGAGAGAGAGAGAGAGAGAGAGAGAGAGCCCAATGTTTCCTTTAATATCATGCCCAGTCACCAAACTTCCTTCTTCTGATCATCAATGCCATAGCCTGAGACCAAAGTTATTATACAAGCTTTTCAGGAACACATATCCAAAACATGGCACATGGGCCTTCTTCTTTTCTTAGATATGAAGCAGTACATTTAATGTAGCTGTAGAATTAATGCTGTTTTAGAAAGAAAAGCTTCAGGCAATAGTGAGACTGTCTCAAATGTCATTTATAAAGAAACATTGCTACTGGTTTTCTCCTCTTTTTTCTGGAGATAAACAATTGTCTGTAGTATCTGCAACACAGATGTTCTAGTTTGTTTTCTGTTGCTGTGATAAATATCATGGCCAAAAGCAACTTAGAGAAAGAGAGCATTTATTTGATTTACAGGATAAAGTCCATCACTGAGGAAAACCAGAGCAGGAGTTCAAGCAGGAACCTGGTGGTAGGTGCTGAAGCAGAGACCATGGAGCCATGCTGTTTGCTGGGTAGCTCCCTCTGGCATGCTTGGCTATGGTTTTTCTACAGCCCAATGCGTGTATGTCTAGGGATGACACCACCCACAAACAGCTGAGCTGTCTACATCAATTAGCCTAACTTGCTCACATGAATGTATAGAAATGGTGTCAGCATTCACAAGACCTATACAAACTCAACCAGACAAAAATCTATCATAGAACTGGGAGAAATGGGCAGCAGGCCCCAGCCTTAGCAGAACTATTGGCAGTTGATTATTGCTGGCTGAGGGAGAGTTGATGTTTTTTCAAGGGAATCTAGATAAACTTGCACTGAGGGACACCTGGACACTAACTTTGATTTAATAAGCCTTAACAAAATGACAGAATGCATGAAGTCTGGTGAGTGAGTTCTGGGAGTCTGCAGATGAGGAGGGTTGTATAAAGGTGATTAAGATATTTTGTGAAAATATTAAGATATTTTGTGAAGGTTTGTGCGAAGATGATATCTGAAGCCACTATGACAGGAGAGAATAAAAACAGGGAACCTGAGGAGGTTCGGGAAGGCGAAACTGTCTATTGGGTTTTCATGTGACTATTTTGTGCTTCTCATGAACTTTATCATAGGGTATTGTTTATCTGTCTAAATGTTGTCTAATTCTATAGAAAAATGATATACCTTGCCTCTTAATTTCTAAAGAGGTTAAAATAGTCACCAACATTTAGGTTTACCCTATGCTATGTACTGCTTCATAATTGGTGAATATTTATTTTTTAAAAAGTATTTATAAGAATTGATTTATTTTAATATGTTACTAGGAATAAATATAAGAAATTTATTTTTGAAATCAATTTACTTTTGGACTTTTTTGTGAAGTAGGAAAATTAGAAGAAAACTTTCCTTGGCTGAGTCACTACCACAGATTTAATAACCTCTCTTGCAAAGGTAGCTACACAGAGCTGCTCATCCTACAGCCAAATCATGAAGACAGTCTCTTAAAATATTTCTATTGATTTAAGAATTTTGCACAATGCATTTGGTCATAATTGGATGCCCCTCCCCCTTCCACTAAGAGTACTTGGGAAACACAACTTAGATTTGAAAGACCTTTAAAAAGAGAAATGATCTAGTGCTGACCCACCACCTGTCTCTCACCTTCCCTTTGGGCCCTTGTTTGACTGAGCTGACGCGGGTCCTGCGTGGGACCCCACTGCTGCCACAGGCTCACATGAGGAAGCCTCCTCCATTGGCCTGGAAGCCTCTACCTTATGTGTTCATGAGGGGTTGGGGTGTGTGTGGATGTAAGTAGGAAATACTGTATACAATTTTGAAAGCTCAACAAAAAATAAATAATAGAAAATGAAATGAATGACATCTTTAAACCTAATTAGGTAGTTATGAATGAAAGTGTAGCTAAGGTAAGGAGAGTTTTTTTTTTTTTTAACTAATATAGCTAAGCATCCCTTCAATTACATTTTAGAAAAATAAACATCAGGGGCTGGAGAGTTGGCTCAGCAGTTAAGAGCACTGACTGCTGTTGCAGAGGACCTGGGTTTGATTCCCAGCACCCACATGGTGGCTATGAACTGTCCTTAACTCCAGTTCCAGGGGAATCCAAAGCCCACTACTGACCTCCGCAGCATTGCATGACACGAGTGCACTCACATACATGTAGGCAGTACACTCATACACATAAAATTAAAATAATAAATAAAAAATATTTTTTAAAAAAGAAAACTAAACATCAAAATCCCTCATAATAGCAAACAAAAATATCCACTAAGATTATTAGCAAAGCATCTAAACAAGAAAGAAAGCACGATAAAATGTGTAAATAATTAGAAAATCAAAAACAACACAGAGCCACAGATTGCCTTGAAAATATCATTCCTTCCAAAGATACTGAGTCTTTTGATTTGTATTTGGAAATATGATCTCTTTAGGATCAGGATTTTCTGAAATTAAATTAAATTGTAGCCAGGGGCTATGGAGTCATCTGCAAACTAAGAATCTACAACTAAGCCATGAAGTGTGCACTGCATGAGGATCAGAACAGATCTGAGGAGTTTATCCCTGACATTCATTCAGTCCCTCTCTGTGATGACAAAGTGATGCAGGTTATCATCAGAGATTATCATATATATATATATATATATATATATATATCAGAGGTTATCATCTCTCTTCTGTGTGAAAATTACTTACACCAACACATTTGGTGAAACAGAAAATGTCAAAACACTAGAAAAAGAAGAATAATAAATTTTATATATAGTATAAGGAGCAGCAGTCAAGAGTGAGTATGCTGTAGTGGGAGAATTCTTAGGCCACTACTCAGGGAGCAGAAACAATAGCAAATTTATTATTTCCCAACACAGGGCCCAGAGTAGAAGGCAGGTGGGAAGCTTGATGCCACAGACAGTATACTAGGGAAGGGAGCACTCCAGTGTTCTCCAGAGTCCACCTAGAATATTTAGCACTAAATCAATCATCAGTCATGTGTAATAAAGCTACTTGCTATGGTCTGAAGGTTAGTGTTCCCCTGACTCTTGTGTAAGGATCTAATGCTCAATGTGAAAACATTATGAAGTGTTGTCTTTAGAAAGTGATTAAGTCATAGGACTCTAACCTCAGGGATAGGATTGACACCCTAATATAGGGTTGAAAGCCCCACTATGTGATGACACTTGGAGTCACCATCCATGAGCTACAGGCGCTGGACATTAAAAATATTGGGACTTTACCTTAGCATACCAGCTTCCAGAACTGAGGGTAAGAAATTAGTTGTTTATAACATACAGAGTCAGAATATTTTGTTAAGAGTATGAAAAAATACAAATCAATCTTAGGATGAGAAAGCACCACGCAAAAAGAGTAAAGTGCCAGGGTTTGGCACTCACCAGGGGCCCACAAATGTACCTATTCCACCAAACTGGAAAGCTCACTGTTTCACAGCAGACTGGGTTCAGTGCTCAGGAATGTATTTCTTCCATAGTAGGTGCTGCATAGGACTGTAGTCCTACCTGCAAGATTGGTTGCACCTGCTTTCCTAGGATCATTACAATCTTGTTGGCTGTTGACTCTGTAAGAAAGGAGGGAAAGGAGGAGGCAGCAACACCTCCCAAACAAGCACTTGGCCCTAGTTGCCCAAGGAGGAGGGACTAAGCTTATAGAAGCAGAGGAAGCTGTAAGGGGAGCTCTAACAATTTAGTAGTGCTGCGGGGAAGTCACACTCTATGCATGTGGGGAGACTTTCCAGTGCAGCCTTGGTGGGCAGCACCCACAATCCTGTAAGTAATCCTTCACCCACTGCTCTGTAAGTAAACCAAGTAAACTCTTTGGGTTCCCAAACTGTATTTTGGAGAAATTAGACCTGAATTTGTCATAGGGACCAAGGGAGGAGGGGGCTAGACATTGTTCATGCCTCCCAGAAGGAATTTTAGGAATAGTATGGAATAATGAGTCTTACACAGAGCATACCTTCAGATTTACCTAACCAGGTACTAAAACAATTCCTGAAAAGATTAAATTGTAAAGTGTATCTCAAAGAAAAGCTCAAGAAGATTCAGCCAGGTGTGTTGAATACCTTTAATTTCAGTGCTAAAGAGGCAGAGGCAAGCAAATCTAGTCCCTGACAAAGGAGGGGAAAGAGAAAGAGGAGGAGAGGTGAAGGAGGAGTAGAAGGAAGGAGGGGGAGAAGAGAGGAGGAGAAGTAGCAAGAACAGGAGGAAGAAAAAAAAGGAAGATTCATATTCATGCCAAAGTACATACCACAAAGAAGTCAAATTCTGAAAGTAGGATGGCCAACTCATCAAGGATTACAAAGCATACAAAGACAATTGTAAAAGCAACCCAGATGGAGGGTTGCTCCATTACCATCTGATTCAGCACTGAAACATCAAAATTAGCTAAGGATGCTAAAATATTTGTATTACTTATATTTAAAATACTCAAAATGTTAGAGTCCTAGAAGACATAAAAGAAAAGCACATGGAAGCTATAGAAATGAGATATATTCTGAATTATATTAGTAGTAGGCTCGACTTTAAAAAAGTCTTACTAAATTTGACAGAAATTGTCAGAACTGAGGAGGAGTGGAAAATAACCTGAAGAACGAAAAGATCACAAAGTTTGGGGAAATTTCAGACTGTCTAAAGTGTGGGTAATTAGGTTTGCAAAAGAAAGGAGAAAATGAACAGGAAAAACTGTAATAGAAATAAAATGAATTTCCAAACTTGATTAAAAACCTAAACACACAGGTCCAAGAAACTCAGTGAAAATCAACCATAGGAAACATGAAGAAATCTATACCAAAGCCCATGCTCAAATAACTTAATACAAAGGTTACAAATAAACTCTTTTAAAAGAGTGACTGTAGATAGGCTGACACCACTCCAATGGATGAACTTGCATGGAGGGACATCTGGATACAAATGCTTGACTCAATAGGCCTTAACATAAATGACAGAATGCATGAAATCTAGTAGGGGCAGTTGTGAGGGGTATGGATTGGGGAGGGAATCTAAATACGATTAAGATCTATTGCATGAAATGCACAAAAATTCAATTAAAATGTACATTTTAAAAGAAGCTATAGGAAACAGACATCTTTGGGTCAGCAAGATGGTTCAAAAAGTAAAGGCACTTGCTGCCCAGCCTGATTGATGACTTGGATTCAGTCCCTGGGACACATATTGTGGAAAGAAATAACAGACTCTGAGTGCCATATGTGGAAACTGGCAGACTTGTGTGTACACAAACATACATACATGCACATAAAAAATAAATGTAATAAAAATTAAAAGTAAAGCAAACAGACATGTTTCACACAATAGAAATCATAAATTCTTTGCTGTACACTGTATTAAGCAATAAAGCACTTAACAGAATTTTATAGTCGACAGAAAAAATATATATTAAATGAAGGTGAAATAATGACATTTTCAAACACAGAAAAGTTCAAAGAATTTATCACCAGCAACCTCACATTTCAAGCATTCAAATGAAAGAATGTATCACCAACAACCTCACACTGAAAAAAGGGAAAAGATAATCTTTCAGAGAGAAGAAAATGATAGTTGTTAAGTATCTGATCTATTCAAGGAAAGAAGGACATTCTGATGATTAAAATATAGGTAATTGTTTACCTATGAGGATCTTTTTGAAAAGTAGAGGTTTTCATGAAATAATAATAATATTTTACAAACTTATCACATATGTAATGGTAAAATGCATGTGGAGAGTGTAGTGACCAAAAGCAGTATACTATTGATATGAAGATAGATAAATCACTGAGAACACCAGAACAAAAAACAGTAATAATTTCATACATCACATGAATAAGTGATGTTTGTAAAGGCATAAGGCCTATGCAGTGGGGTAATTATAGACATCTATCTAATTTTGCTAGGAAATTTAGAAATCCATATGTAACAATGAAAGTTTTAAACTTTGTATTATGTATAAACTAAAACTTTGAAATAGGTCCTTCAATTATATACTGAATAATGTTTTCAAATACATATATCTTAGGAAAAATCCCATATAAGTTGGTTCAGGCAAAGATATCTTAGATTCAATATGTAAAGCACAATCCAGCACTTACTATTCTTTAAGCTTGGTACCTATCATAATATACATCTGACTTGATAGGATGCTATGACACAGAGAGCTGCATTGCATAACTTCTGCACCTCATCTCCAAAATGTTGTTCCATTACATGTTTTCTAGTGAGACCTACACCACCAACCTTGTTTTCAATTACCCACCATTCTTTCCACTGGCACTCCTAAAACCTTATCTTCTCTATTTATTTCACAATATTGTTTTCATTCTAACATCTCATTTAAACTGCCTTCTGTGTGTGTTATAATTAAACATAGGAGGAACTTATAAATAGAATGAATAACATTTTTAAGAAAAATATCTAAAGTGTTATTGCTTTTCTCTGGGGAGCAGAAACGGGGGATAGAAATGGGAAGGGATATTACAAGTGTGTGTGTGTGTGTGTGTGTGTGTGTGTGTGTGTGTGTATGTTATATACAGACATATGTAATAATGTGATATACAGATTATGAACCTTAGTTTTCTGATTTTTGAAACTTGTTTGAAATCAAATAACTGTGAACAATCTTTCCAGTGGAAATCAGAACATTTATTATCTACAGTGAGGGTTTTACCATATGAAATTTTATGCTAAGGTGACTAGCAAAAACTGGGTCTCCACTGTGAAAAACCAGTTATAAGTGAAAAACTTTTGAGACCCACAGGACATAGTGAAATATTTTAGATTTATTATTATATATGGAAGTCAAACACATGAATATTTGAGTAAGAAATAGGGCAATTATTCTGGTGAAAATTCTTTATCAGCAACTCTGTGTCAAATGAAAAAATGTTCTGAGAGCTGATAAGGTTTGGAGCTTGTGTTGCAATGAAAAACAAAGGGAATCCAAACCCACTTATTGGCAAAGCCTTTAAAACTATTAGTTACCAACCAGTGTGAATGTTCACGAGTTTTACTTCAACTATATTAACATATATTAATACTTCGCTCAGATAAGACAGTAAACAATAAGCAATGAATTATTTATATAATCTTGGGAATTCAGAATTCTGAAAATACAATATCCATCCAAAATATCTTAGGAAAGTGTAAGCCCATACACCTTTTTTTTTAAACCAAGCATGTATTTTAAGATCATGTTGATTAAACAGGAAAATATTATGGTGGGCCTTGATTGTCAGTTTGATTGAATTAGAAGATGCATAAACAATGATAAAGGAAATTTCCCAGGGTGTCTTTGAGGGCGTTACCAGAAACAATTAAGAGGGGACGATCTCCCCTCATGTAGATGGTACAATCCTGTAGACTGTGGCAATACGAAGGACATAGCTCTCAGGCACAGGATTCCTCAGTCTTCCTCCTGCTCCTCATGATATGAAATACTTGTTTATTCCATGTCTCTCTGCCTCTGTGATACTCTCCTGCTCCACAAATCTGTGGCAGTGGATGAAGTCAGTCATGGACTGACACCTCTGAAGCCATGGGACAAAATAAATTCTTCCTGCTTTAGAGTTTTAAAGTTGCTTTCTTCATGTATCTGTTACTACAAAAAAGTCTCTCACAGAAGGCAAAACTAATGATGCTTATGTCAAGTCAGGCTTTTATTCATGGGAAACGTGAAATGCAAATGCTTAACACCTGATCTCTGGAAGCAAGGAGCTACCAGGTCCTTAAGTAAGGGAAAGATTGCGACATTGACTTCATGGTAAAATACAGTGTTGTTTAGGAATTTATATTTTACCAATCTTTGTTTATAATGATCTGAACTGTTTTTCTAATATAAACATTCAGAACAATTTCTGCAGCATCAACTGGTAAGAAACAAGTACTAAAAAAAAAACCATGATTCTAGGGAAAATCTGGTACCTACCTCCTGTCCAGTAAAAACCATCTTTCTGCACAGAACGGGAGAATGTTTTGAGTTTAAAACTTCCTAGTGTTCTCTGAATTTCCTATATTTCACATTATTTCAATTCTCTCTGGGGCCTGTTACTGCCAGATTTTGGCAGTTGACCCTGGTGAGTTTACGCCAGCAAGCATTCCAAATAAAGAATTGCTAACACTGAAGATCAAGTCAGTCTAGAGATCCAGCTGCCTGTCAAATTATCCCACTGCAGACGAACATGAGGTGCTACCAATCAGTTCAGGTATAGAGGAATTATGTTTAAAATATGTAATCTCTGAGTTTGGAGAACCAGACTTACAAATATAAATAGAACTGAATCAAAAGAAAATTTAAACACTCTTCTATGCATATAGAAATCTATCTTTTGTGATGGCTCAGCTGTTAAGAGCATGGGCTGCTCTTGTAGAGGACCCAAGTTTCGTTCCCAATACCTACAAGGTGGCTCACAACCATTCATAAATCCGGTTCTAGGGGATCAAACACCCTCTTCTGACTTTTTCAGGCACTGCATGACATAAGTGTACTTACACACATGCAGACAATACACTCATACAGATAAAAAAGTACTAAAAACTATAAAAATACATGCATAACTTTTGTTTTCAAATTGTTTTAGTTTCATACAAAAGTTGCAAACATAGTTTTCCTACAACTCTCACTAAGGTCTAATTTTCCCTGGTGGCCTCGGCCTCATATTACCATACAATGGAATATGTGTCAACATAAGCAAGCTAACATTAAGTTATTGTTATTGAATCTAACTAGTTTTCCTGGAAGTCTCACATTTTGTCAATGCACGTAGTTCTCCTTTGCTTTTATTCTCCGGGTTAATGACTGTTTCTTAATCTTTTTATGATTTATACAACTTTGATAGTTTAGTAGTGATCTGGTCGTGGAATTTGTAGCACATCCCTCAAGTTGAGATGTCTTCGATTACATGGTTTTTGGAAAGAGAATTAAAGACGTAAAGTGCTGTTTTATTACAGCATGTTAAAAGGAGTATTTGTTGCCTATTGAGAGAATTAACTTTGTCCACCTGTGTTTCACTAAACTTTTCCTTTTCCCTCCCTTCTTGGGAGACTTGTCCTCATGCCCTCTGAGGCCCCAAGGCTAACAAACCAACATAAGATGTCCTATTTGAATTTTGCATAGTTTATATGGCATTTGGGAGGGGGTGACTTACGAAGAAATGACTTCTCAAAACCCATGTGCCATTCAAGCTCGCCCAGTATCCATCAGCTTTCTGGATCTGCGCCCAAGGTTTGAATGCAGTGTTGTCTCCATCTGTGCCTGCATTCTCACGCTGCAGAGTTCTGGTGGGGCACAGGTCAGCCATTTGCCTCCATGTCCCAGCTTTGACTGCCGGCTCCCTGAGTTCCAATATGGCCCCCAGCTAACTCTCTGTCTGCTCACTCTTTTCAGAGGAATGAGTAATTTTCTGCTACAACTTGGTTATGGTAGTGTGTGCCATTTGTTGTCTCCATCTGTGCCTGCATTCTCACGCTGCAGAGTTCTAGTGGGGCACAGCTCAGCCATTTGCCTCCATGTCCCAGCTTTGACTGCCGGCTCCCTGAGTTCCAATATGGCCCCCAGCTAACTCTCTGTCTGCTCACTCTTTTCAGAGGAATGAGTAATTTTCTGCTACAACTTGGTTATGGTAGTGTGTGCCATGATTCTCAACTACCACCTTTCCTTTTACAGATCAGATTACTCTGTGGAAGTGAATTATTCAATTCAGTTTATTTTCAAAAGTAAGTAGGTATGGTATAAACGCTGAAAACCGAAAAAGCAAAGGACTGCTCAATCTCGAAATTGTTTTTAAATTCTTTTTTTTTGTCTATTGTCTCTTATTTTATTTTTTTAAGATTTGTTTTTATTTTTTAATTAGTTGTATGTGGGTTGGAGGTATGTATACATGTGAGATCGGGTGTCAACAGTCATCAGAACAGAGTTTTGGATCCTTCGAAACTGGAGTTGTGAGCGGCCTAATATGAGTGCTGGAAACTAAACTCAGGTCTTCAACAACAGCAGTATGTACTCTTAACTGCTGAGACATATCTCTAGTCCTTTTTTATTTATTTAATGGCATTATATAAATACAGCCATTCCTATATTTTATACTTCGAGTTATAATACAATATTATGATCCCTTTGTTATTGTTGCTTTATTTTTCTAGCTTTTGCTAGTGGAAGTTTTTGATTGGCTTGTGGGTCTTTGATGTTCTTTCTTTTTACTCTCTTCCTCCTCCTTTTTCTTCTCTCTGCCTTCTTTTTCATCTTTCTTCACATTCCTGCATTCTATTTACATAATCATCTTGTCTCACCTTTGGAACAAAATATTTCTTAATGGAGTCCTGGTTCATTTTATGAATTAATTGTACTTACAAATCAAAATTTGGCAACTGGGAATACTTATCAATGCTGGAATATCATTACTTCTAGGCCCTTTTAAACAGAAAGAACAAACAAAGCATGTTATAGTCCACATATATTCACATATCTATAATTATTTCTGTCATGATTTTACTAATGGAATCTGATATCCTTGAATTCATGTTAACTGAACAAGAGTTTACACTGTTGCCTCAACATTAGTTTCTTTTCTGTTGCTGTGATGAAATACCATGACCAAGGCAACTTTTAAAAGGAATGTTTTATTTAACTTATGGCTCCAGATCATAAGATTCCATCATGGCATATAGACATGGCAGGAGGCCACTGCAGCAGAAAGTTGAGTGCTCACTTCTATAAGCAAACACCAGAAGGAAAAGGAGGGACTGGAAATGGAATGTGGCTGTGAACTGGCCCCAAGCCCTGTGCTTTCTCTATCCCCAGACAGAATCATCAACTGGCCAAGATTTCAAATACTTGAGCATATGGGGAACACCTCATGCAAACCTCCACAACCTCCAGCTGTAATAGAGTACTGTGGATCTAATTCTTCCTTCATAATGGTCTATAATTTTCCTGTCTTACAGTGGGATCCTGAATCTGAATACCCACCATTTGTTCACTAAATTTTTCAGGGACAATATGTTTAAAGCACATTTAAAAGTTTTTAAATGCTTTCCATTAGAAAAATTGCCAACTTGAAAAAATGCAGTGTTTTCTTAGGCCTTGCAATTTCTAAGTAAACATTGCTTTGAAAAGTTACTTTGGAGGGCTCAAGAGATGGCTCAGCATTTAAGAGCACTGACTGCTCTTGCAGAGGACCTGGGTTTGATTCCCAGCACCCACACGGAAGCTAACAACATTAACTCCAGTTCCAGGGGAACTGACTTTCATAAGCATTGTACAACATGGGAGTACTTATCTACCTGCAAGCAACAACATTAACTCCAGTTCCAGGGGATCTGATGCCCTCTTCTGACTTTCATAAGCATTGTACAACATGGGAGTACTTATCTACCTGCAAGCAGTACACTCATCCACATAAAATAAAAACAATAATTACTTAGGGCTGCTCTCTTTTAAAACATCTCCTATAATTATGACACATAATGGCATAGTCACATTCATTCCTTATAGTATAAATTAAAATCCAGATTTTTTTGTGCATTTGTTTGCACTTATTAAGCACACATAGTAGTGTACATTTCTGTCAGTTAAAAAGTTCATAGTTATTGGGTAGGGGGAAGGGAACTCAGGAGATGGGGTCAAGCAAGTGTGTGTTAATGCGGAGGAGGGTGGGGAAATAGGGACTCTGGACTGGGGAGGAAGAAGGAAGGTTAGAAGGAGAGGAGAGATGAATGGATCATGGGTAGCATGGGAAGACTTAAGGAAATGACTTGACTTGGGAACCCACAGAAATACACATACAATGTCTGAACATTAGTACATGTTTATACCTGGGGGCTGTATGGCAAGGAGTACAGTGCCAGACAGGAGAGCCCTCCCTTCAAGTGGTTGGTCAGAGTAGTTCAAAAGATTCCCAAAATAACAGAGGCTGTTGTCAGAGCCTTGGTTATCTCCCTGAACTTGAAGGTAAGACCCACTGTTGAAGACAGGTCATAATTCGGACACAGTACTTAGAGCAATGGAGCTGTAACTGACCTGGAAACCTTCTACCTGAAGTTTAGTTCCCATAGTTCTAGAGGGCACTATGCAAGCTGCTAAGGGAGAAAAATCAATCAATGGTCCAACTTAGTCCTAAAACAGAATAAACATAGCAAATGGCACAGCAAGCTACCTCTATTTGTGCAATAGTGACACTGTTATCTGAGGGGCACTCAACAGCTATCTAATTGGACTTAAAGCCCTCTCAATGGGAGTTAACTCATGGGTGACACTGTAATTATAGTCAAATGTACATGGCTGGAGAGGTGATAGATCTTAGTAAAAAACATATCCCTGTCATTTCTCTAGACAAATGATATTTCTTTACTATATTCTAAATATGGATCCATATATTTACAGACAAGTACACAATACACCACTCATCAAAGAAACTTCTTTTTGTAAAAGATGGAGGCTATTACAGAGTTCCACAACTGACCACACACAGCGAATATATGTCTGAAAGATCCCTATCCCTAGGTGACATATCTACAGTAGAACCTTTACAACTAAGTCTCAAGGAACATAGTACAACAGGGGATGGAGAGAGAAAATTAGGGTATTCCTCAACTCTCATCAGTGAAACTTCCTTACACAACAGAGTGCAATACACACAGAAGGCTATAACTGACTCAGTTTTAGAAAATAAGAGACTGCAGAGTGTGTGTCCTTGATAGGACTCACCTACCCACAGCTCAGTGATCACTGCAGAAGATGGGGCTGGAAAGATCGTAAGAACCAGGATTGGTCTATGAACATAGGGAAGCAGAGGCTTATAGGCCGCTTGAGGCTTGCTCATGTGAACTTGTGACAATAGTGGCATTGAGCACAAGGCTCATGCCAAATCAATCAGACAAGGGCCCAGCGTGGCCAGAGGAAAATGGGCAGTAGACCAGCCATAGACTGAGAACCAATGTTGGAGACTGATTTTACTAGGTGAGGGAGAGTAGACCTTCCTTAATTGCTCTAGATAGGCTGAATAGACTCCAGTGGATGAACTTGCACCACCGAAGACATCTGGGTACAAGGCTTGATCTGATAGGACTTAACATGTATAGCAGAATACATGAGACCCAGTGAGGAGACTGGATGGAAGAAGGGACCTTAATTTGATTAAAACTGCTGCATGAAATGTACCAAAGGTCAAGAACAATATTTATAAATGGTTCACAGTCATGTAGCCACTACTCCATTACTGTTTATCAAGCCAACATGTCCTCTACATGCCTCTTTATAGTCAACAAGGTTTCCTTTGCTCTCATCATTAGACAACTAATGAAATTCTCTCACTGTCTAAACTGGTGTGTATATACAATGATGTGATATGCAGCCTTCCTTATCTCATTCCTTTTAACTAAAAAAATGCACTGAAGATGCAGCCATGTTGCTGAACGAATCAAATGACTTTACTGAATACTGTTCTGTTTTATGTCTCTATTGTGGTGTATTTTTCTGTTGCTCAATAGAGGGTTACTTTTATTACAGTTATGCATCATTTATCTTAAAATTAAACAATGGCAAAAATGTAATAGAATAAATGTCAGTGCTCTTAAGTGCCGAGTCCTCTCTCCAGTCCCCAAATAAATTCTTTTTTTATAATTGGAAACAAAATTCAGTTTTCAAAATTTCTCATTATTCCTAGTGTAGGAATATAGAGAGAGACTGAATCAAGTGTCTGAAATCACTTTAATATTTATGAGTTATGTAATTCTGGGCCAATCATGGTATTAGCTATCTCTTTCTATTAATTTTCTTGCCCTTAAATCTGTATCATCATAGTAACAAATCAAGGGTTATAATAAGAATAAGTTAATATATTTTATATACTTTTAAAATGTGTTCTTTCAGAATGTCATACATGTATATGATTTATTTTGATGCGTCATGTCCACTTTTACTCTCCCCTCCAACTCCCCTCAGAGCCACCCAAACCATTTCTCTCCCAAATTCGTAGCCTTTTTTTTGTTTTAAACCAGTTATTCCTGCCTTTATGTGCATATGTGTGGGGCCATTTCTTGTAACATGAGCAACCTACTCAGAGCCACATTTCTAAAGAAAATTGACCCTGTTAATTCGTTCTGTTAACTGCCTATAAGTAGCTCTTCAGCTAGGAATAGGGCCTTGTGAGCCTCTCCAACCTCCATTGATTGGCTTTATCTTCTGCAGTTCTTGTTTTAAAGTGCTGAGTCTTCTCCTGCATAAAACTTAGTGTTCTGTAAAAAGAAATAAACATCTGCATATCATTCACAGAGGTTTAGCGCATTTTTTTAAAGTACTAACATGTTTAGTTTGTTGCATTCATCTAAATTACAGACAAGAGAAATATGTGACGTGCTCCCTGTGGACACTTCTATCACCACTAATTAAATCACTCCTAGAGGCTTACTGCTATGAAAAGGGAAGAATTAGAAAATTTTAAGTATTTTCTTACATTAATCTAAATTGAAATTGCTTTATGTCAACATGTAAGCTCTTCCTCAATAATTCCTGGTTATTACATAATTACACAGTGTTTCTTTGTTGGGATTTACATTAATGAGACTCAAATAAGTATGTAAGAAAATTTATATATACAACTTGCTACAATTTTTAAGGTAATTTTCTGATAATTAAATACCATAGAGAGTTCTATAGTTGTCTTCATTGTCATCATCACTTCTCATTTTTGAGTAGTTACTAGATTAATGTTGCATCTTAGGTCATTTAAAGACTTTGCGCTCTCCCTTAAGAGGATTAGACCTAATGGATTCTGTTCTATAAACAGGAAACCGAAATACACTAAAACATGTTATGTTTAGGTATTGTATTAGTTACTTTTCTGTTGCTGTGATAAAATACCATGACCAAGGCCACTTATAGAAGGGAACATTGATTTGGTTTAGAGCTCCACAGTGATAAAAGCCCATCGTGGCAGAGAGGTTTGGCAGCAGAGTTGGACAGAGCAGAAAGCTGAGCACTCACACCTTCAAGCAAGCACAGGAAGCAGAGAGATGACAGTGAAGATGGGAAGTGGCTATGACTCCCAAAGCTTGCCCCCCTGATGCTGACTGCAGCCAGGCCATACTCACTGAACTTCCACATACAGTGTCAGCAACTAAACAAGTGTTCAATATTTT
>NW_008331793.1:485422-492796 GCF_000622305.1 Nannospalax galili
TAGAACCTAAGATTATGGGGAACAGCCAGCATTAATTCATTAGGATAGGCATGTCAGAGGAAAAGTATAAAATTGTCGGTGGAAAGCTTTATCTCAAAAGTAAATTTGGAAACTGGTGTGTGGTGCATACCAGTGATCCCATCACTTGGGGATAAGAGGCAGGATGGTCCTTACCTACATATCGAGTTCCAGACCAGTCTGGGTTACATAAGGCCTTGTTTTAAAAATAAACAAGGGGCTGGAAAGATGGCTCAGCGGTTAAGAGCACTGGCTGCTCTTGCAGAGGACCTGGCTTGAGTTGCCAGTACCCACATGGCAGCTTACAACTGTCTGTCCCAAACTCCAGTTCCAGGGTATTCAATGCCCTCTTCTGATCTTCACAGGCATTGCACATATGTGGTACACTTACATACATGCAGCAAAACACTCAAACACAAAACAATTTCTTAAATACAAAATAATTATATTGTTGGGGCTGGAGAAATGCTCAGTGATTCAGAGTACTTGGTGCTGTTAGAGGACTCAGATTTGGTTCCCAGCACCCACATGGCAGCTAATAATCATCCATAACTCTAGTTCCAGAGGCTCCAATACCCTCTTCTAGCTTCCATGGACACCAGGCACATATGTGTTCCACATGCATAAGTGCAGACACTCATACACATAACATAAAATAAATTTTTAAAATTATATTGTTTTTAATCTGAATCTAAAGTTAAAAAATGGATTTTTGAGTTTATACAATGTATTTTGTTAATATGCAGATACCCTCTCACATCTTTTCTCAGATTAATCCCCACCTCCTTACCACACTCACTTCATGTTCTCTATTACTATTTTTTTTAATGTAAGAAAAGAACTTTAATTTGGTGGGGGAGCAGCTCTCCACCACAAAACTCAGACTTTTGCTGCAGCCAAATCATATTTACTCTCAGAACATTCTCTGACAGAAATTCCACCAACATAAAGCACTGAGTTTTCTTACAAAACTCCTTAAACCCTCAGATGTCATAAGAAATGTGCACTGCTGTCTCTGTTGTTCACCTCCCTGGGGCATCCTGTATGTGTCTGTGGCTGTTCTGAGCCTCGAGTAGCAGAATCCCAAGGACCAGGAGGACCAAGCTAGCCATGTTCACCTTGATGAGATTCTCCACTGTATGATCCTGGGTCTGTGAGGTCATGGTTGTGGACAAAGAAAGCAAGGCAGACCAAAGCTATCTGAGGATGATTGTATCTCACCAAACTGTACCTGCTGCCCATGGGATGGACTCGATCACTGTGCCCAGTCCATGAGTGAGAATTGCCCTTACTCACCTAACTTGGATTTTGGCACATTTTGTGATGGACTGGGGTTCTCAGTTGATCCTGAAGATACTACGGGTCCTGGTTGCACTGAGAGGTAAGATGTGACAAGGAGCTGTCTTGACGTGTATATTATTATAAAGAAACAAAGAGGTTTCCATATGGGATTTTCAGGCATATTTTATTTTGGTTGATTCTCTCCACCCCTTTATTCTCCATCATCTCCCTGCCCCTGCCCCCTGCTCTACCCATTCAATCCCCATATTCCATCTTGCACTTCATTCTATATTTTCTTTACCCCCACCTTTAAAGTCTCATTCTTTCCAGTCCCATGGGTTTTTCTCATTTCCTTATCTTTACCAATATTTATTTCCACCTGGATACACATGTATTCAATAGAGACTATGGTCTTCATATTAGAGAGAACATATGGTACTGGTGTTTCTGAGCCTCTGTTACCACTCTTAACAAATTGTTTCTTAGTTCCCCTCATTTTCCTGCAAATTAATTAATTTTACTTTTATCTATAATGAATTAAATTCCATTGCATGTATGTACAAAATTAAAATTGGTAAATACTAATATTTTTGTCTATAGGTCATGTGACCCTGATAGAACTCAAGGATCCATAAAAATCATTCCTAACATGTCGTTTCTCACAGATATATAGACCAAAGTTGTTAATACAGATCATCAGCTCAAGAATTTTCAAATTTAATCAAAACAAATGAACATATGGCATAATCTGAAATATTATAGTCTATATGGAAAATGAAATTATAGGATTTCTCTCCAAAATTTATGAAGCATATTAAAAATATACAGGGTATTTGAAACAATGCATGTGAAACCAATGTGTTTTCTAAACTATGATTAATAGCAAAGAAATTATTTATCATGCTAGAGCAAAAGGTGAGTAGTATTTCCATTTATTCTGGGGATGCAGTGCATAGAATCATTATTGCACATAATGAGACAGAGTGTGCTTGCATGTTAACCAAGGGAATCATTATAATGTGTTCTAGGCACCAATTTATAAAATACTAATTTATGATTTTTAAATACTTTTGAATTTTTTTACTATTTGTAATAAATTATGATGCCTTTTCTTGCTGTAAATACATGTTGCTTTCATACCAGATTCAGATTCAATTTTGTGTTTTTCAGACAGAATAAACCATGATCATATCTATATGTTTTTTTTAAAGTGCCATGCCCTGCAAAATCCCAATGTTCTGTGAATCAACTCACTGTACTCTTCATGATTTTGAAGTGTTAAAAAGCATTAATAAATTATTATAATTAAAGTGATTTGTCAGCTAGGTGTGGAGGCATATGCCATTAAAACCCCAACACCCAGGAGGCAGTGTCAGATGGATTTCTGAGATCAAAGTCAAACTGTCTACCTACCATGTTCCTGGTCAGCTGGGGATACAGGAGACCCTGTTTAAAAAAAAAAAAAAAAAAGATTTGTCAGGAAAAGGAATTTGTAATTAATTAATAGTCAAGGTATGATATACAGAAATAGGCTCCCTTTGTAACCACTTTGATCATCAAAATACTTCTAAATGCTTTGATTATCAATATACTCATTTCTAAGGTAAACCTGAGGACGTGCTAACTTTGGCAAAATATCACATAGTTCTAGTATATTTTCTATAGGCTAAGTTCTTAAAGCTCTTTTCTTTAATGGTCTTACTTTTAGTCATTTGCTTTCTACCATCATTCGGCTTTATATGGAAGTTGGGATTTAGGTTTATACAAACGTTTGTTTTTATCTTTTAATTTCATCTTACTAGGTTTATTTCTTTAGTCCACATATGGAAGCACTACCAAACCTTGTTTCTGAAATTATTTGCATTGTGATGACTGAAAATTTCTGCGATGACTATTTTGTGCATTAATTTTGTGCTCTCTCCATGTTTACACATTTTTAAAACTTATAACAAAGACTCAGTTACAGTACCTTCAAAAGGTTTTCCCTTGGTGATTTGGAGATGGCTCAGTAGGAAAGGGAGTTATTGAGAGCATGAAGATCTGAGTTCAAATTCCCAGCACCCATATAAAAATGCATGCCTAGCTGCCTGTGTGTCTGTAACCCAAGCATCTGTGGTGAAGACAGAGGATGGCTGGGATTTGCTAAATGCCAGCCTTGCTCCAGGCTTAGTAAGATACCCTGTTTTAGAGAATAATGTGCAGAGTGACAGAACAGATACTGGGTAACTTCCTCTGCCTTGAACAAATGCATGCATCTGCCACACACATGTGCAAACACCATAAACAGAAATCACATACATACACCACACACATACTTACAAACACACAAACATATACACCATACACATACATTACACAAATAAAATGAATTCCCTTACATAGCTGATAGTGGAAGAATTATATCCTGACCTCAATTCATATTTTAAGACTTCAACTCCCAGTGTGGTGGCATTTGGAAATGGGGCCTATGGGGGATAATTAAGTTTAGATGTCATAATGAGGTGGAATCTTATAAGGGCATTAGTGGTCTGGTAGGACAACACAGCAGAGACTGCTTTTTCTTTTTGGGAGCACAAAAGATGTTGAGTTCATTTGCACACAAAGGCCAATCACAACTGCCTATATGCTATGGGAAAAGGCTCTAGCACCCCACCAGCACTGTGATCATAAACTTCCCAGCCTCCAGAACCAAGAAAAATGAAATGTCTGTTTATAAGATACCCAGTGTTTATTGTTTTCCTACCTGACAGGGTCAGCCAAGACAGAGGCTGATTTAAATGTCAAGCCTAAAGAGTATACAGGAAGAAGTTTGTTTTCTACTCCTAAAGAATGCATGGAATTATGCCTTTTTACTTACAAAGTGACATATACACAAAAAAGCACCAGCAGGTGAGTGCTGCTTATGTGATTATGCCTATTTTATGAAGAATGTCCTTTGCTTCACCTTTAAAGTTGAAGTTCTCCAGAGGACTCTAGCTGGTAAGCTGCACCAGCGACTTGCAAGGTCTTGCAATCTGCTTTTATGATTTAAACAACAGGGAAGTACAACCATTTTAAATTGAAATGTTTGAACATATATTCCCTTTAAGCTGAATAAAATTACACTCACCAGGAAATGAATAAGCTAAAGATGCATATACTCTTGGGGATAATTGTTACTCAGTAATATTTTAAACAGTACTTAAAATGTCCTTATATTACTAATAAAAGTCAGTCAGCATAGCTAAGCCACTAACTACATATGACTAACATACTTTTAGTAAATATTTTACTACGTATTTAAAGTTATATTGCCTTAGTTTCTTTATCTATGAATGTAGATCATGATTATATCTAGTTCTTAAAAGTTGACATGAGAATTAAATGTATGGTTATATAAACAGCATTGTGAGAAAGGTAAGTGTCCATTAATTAACATGAGTTGTGATGATCTCCATAATAATCAGTATCTTTATCATTCCATGTGAACACTGGAAACTGCCAAACCTCCTCCATTTTTATTTTAATTTTGTTTAAAAACCCTTCATTCTTCCTAATGCTGAAGTACATTCATAAGAAAGTGTTGTCTCCTTTTCTACTTAATATATACTTCTAAAAGGCAAGTAGGTGCTCCAGGAAGTTGAGAGTCAGAGTTGCTTACCTTAAATATCAGTCTCCTACTTTTCTATATCACAGATACATATTAGTAAACAGAGAGAGAGAGAGAGAGAGAGAGAGAGAGAGAGAGAGAGAGATCACTTCCTCAAGAGCTGTCATGTTTCAAGTCCCAAATCTGGTTAGTGGGAGACCGATTTCAATTCTGCATAAATTGGTTCTCAAAGACAATGTTACAGCATGTTTTTCTTTGCAGAGTGAATATCTGCTTAGCTCAGTACATTAAATCCTAACAATCCTGTGGTGGTATTGGGATGTAGTGTGTCTAAAAAGTGATCAGGTTCTGAGACTAGGGCCTATATGGATGGGATCAGAGTCTGTACAAAGCAAATCCCAGAGAGCACCCTCTCCTTATTCCACATGTGATGTTACCAGTTGGAAACCAGCAACAGGGTCTCTCACTGATACCTTGACCGTGGACTACAGGCTTCAGGACGGTGTAAAATAAGTTGTTTTTTGATCCATTCATAGATATTCCGTTAAAAGCAGACTGAATGACTGAAGGTAGGTACTTTTCCCTTTTATACGGAAGGAGGAAATTTTACAACAATTTTAGTACTCTTATCACTATGAATAGTGTTACCGAGAAAAAACTAATTTTCAAACAGCTCTCACTATACATATATATGCATAAGATGATATAATTGATTTATTCCTTGCTAGTATATGGATCTTTGTCTCCCAGGTGACTGGTTCCTATGAGGGGCAGGGTCTACTGTGGAAAATGGACTGGGGAGTGGTTTTTCTGCACCATCTTGGGATGGAAGCAGGGATCCAGAATGCATGCAGCAGCCGGGGGTGGAGCGAGATGCCCCATCCCCTCACCTGCATGGACACGAGAGGGGGCATTTACCGACCTGGGACGAGACTGCAGGCCCAAGATGCTTGGGTGAGAGTTAATGGAGACTATGGGTGGGCACAGGAGCATCTGAAGTGGTGGGCTCTGAGCCGTGGCACAGGAGTGCTTGTCTCTGTGTAAGTCCCCCATTTACCCCCTCCCTACCCAAGAGCATAAACCATAATAAATTCACACAAAAATGTATTATATGGTTTGTCTGATCGTGCAGGAGGCCCCAAGAGAACTCTGGTGACAGTCTTACGTGTTCCCCAAAGACCCAGGTGTTACTGGCTTCTGAGAGATGATGAAAACCTTAGGAGCTGGTTTCTAGTGGCAAGAAGTAATGACCTGGATGGCATGTCTTTGAAAGAGATATTGGGACTCTTGTCCTTTTACTCCTTTTGCTTCCAGTTCATCATGAGCTGAGTATCCCTACTCTACTTTGTGACCTCTGCCATGATGCTCTGCCCTGTGACAGGCCCCAAAATTCACCAACCAGTCAAAGAAAGAAAGTTTGAGACAAAATAAATCCTTACTCTGTTGTATGAGGAAGCTTCACTGGTGAGAGTTCACGGATTTATTAGTATTCTCTCTCCCCAAGTTTCATTATGTTCCATGAAACTTACGTACAGAAGTTCCACTGTAGATGTGTCACTTATGGTTAGGAATCTATCAGACATATATTTTCAATTGTGGAACTCTGTAATAGCCTCGGTCCATTGTAAAAAGAAGCTTCTTTAATGAGTGGTGTATGGTATATTTGTCTGTAAATATAGGATCCATACTTAGCGTAAAGTAACAAATTTTATTTGCCTAAAGATATGATGGAGATAGGGTTTGCTCTAGGATCTATAACCTCTCCAGCCGTGTATATTTGGCTATATTTTCAGTGCCTAAGTTTTAGAGAATAAGAGACTCATACAACAAAGTGCAATACATACAGGCTAAACTTAGCAAAGTGGCTAAGTTTTAGAGAATAAGGGGCTGTAGTGCATGTCCCTAGATAGGACTCTTGTATTAAATTTCACCCACCCATGGTTCAGAGACCATTGTGGAAGAGGGGGTGGAAGACTGTAAGAGCCAGGGTCAGTGCATGATCATAAGGAAACAGGTTTTCCGGCTGTTGGAAGCTTGTTCATATGTACTTGAAGCAAAGCTGACAGCATACACAAGGTCCAGGTCAATGCAATCAGCCAAAAACCCAGCATAGAACTGGAAAATGGGCAGCCAGCCCCAGTCCTAGCCAAAGAACTATTAACAATTACTGTGGGGTGAGGGAAAGTTGATCTCCTTTAAGGGAGCAACTCTAGATAGGCTGACTAAACTCCAGTGGATCAACTTGCATGGAGGGACACCTGGAAAGAAGTGCTTGACCAGATGGGGCTTAACATATATCACAGAATACCTGTAATCTGCTGTTGAATATTTGAGAGCAGGGAGAGGGGAGGGTGTCTAAATTAGATTAAGATATATTATATGAAATGCACACAAACTCATGAAAAATATTTTTAAAAATCATTAATTTTTGTAATAAGGACAGAAATCTCAGTAGCATACAATAAAAAAATAATTAAAAGAAAATA
>NW_008331793.1:492852-497394 GCF_000622305.1 Nannospalax galili
TAAGAAAAATACACTAAATTTTGAATAATTAACACTATCCTAGATTTTATTTGAGGCCAAGCTCCATAAAAAGTTTTATGGAGGTTAACTTGAATAATGATGTGAATTCAATTAAACCAGCCATTTATTATTTGCTAACTACAAGAATTTTAGGATTCCTGCAGTAGATTCTGTTTCCAGTAACTTATTTGGTCCATGTTAAACCAAGCTTATATGCTAATTAACTTACTTGTCAGAATTAAACTTTTTTCCTTTGTGTTTATGCTCTAGATACACAGCCATTTGATTTCATGTAGCATCCAAGCATCCCTGAGGCTAAGTAGAATGCACGTGTTTTTAAATTAAAACAATGGCTTGAAAAGAAAGTTACTTTTAGTGAATTGCATGTAGACATCTTTAGAGTCTATGAATTACTGTCAGTACATTAAAAACCTGAGCTGAGAAATACAAACTCTGAGCTGCATCACACAGAGCACAGGTAATAGGAGCTAATCAACAAATGTGCAGCCTCATTTCTCAATAGATAGATATAAATGACTGGAAGATAGAAAGAGTAGTTCTTGCTTCCAAGCTTGTCTTTCATGTGATTTTTGATCCTGTTGGCTGGAGATGTGAGGGATAATAGTGTTATTTTCTAAGAGGATCTGTGTATCTGGAAGTGCTATTACGTGAGGCTGTGCTGCCTTGTCTCAGCCTTTCCTGTGGTGGATTCCATTATCTGTGGCTCTATTGCCTTTTTGATAACACCTTGCTTCTCTTTGGACAGAATCTGTATCTAATTGTTTGCTCACTGTGCTGCTTTGCAGGTTACTCTGCCTGTGACTACTTTCCATTGCCTCCAAATGGGAGTTTCAGAGCTCTTGAAAGGTTTCTGAAACCCTCCTTCTGTTCTGCCCTATTTCACTCCCCTTTTGGAGAAGCATTTCCACTGATGTCCTGGTGTTATTTTCTGTTGGTTCTCTTCATGTGGCTTTTACAGAAGTTAATGTACAGTGGAGGAGTTTGAAGCATTGAGAGTGAATGCACTGCCTTAGACTTAGAAGTATGTCTTTTTAAAAAAAAAAAAACTTTCAAAGTAAATTTTTCCGTTCATGGGTTTTTTGTAATAGAAAAAGTGCAAAAAAGAGACATAACAGACCATCCCTGTATATGTCATGTAGATGAAAAGGATGTGTGGAAATGGTTTTGTAGTCGCAGTCTTACTTTTTTTTTTTGAGTTGATTGTGTTCATGCAGACTCTCAATGCACACGTCCATACTGACAGAAAATAGTTGTAGACAAGTCAAGGGGATTTTAACTTTATTGCGTACCAGATATTTACTTGAGCAAGGGTGGCTAAAAACAGCTTGTGAATAATATAACTAAAACTGAGAGTAAGAGATGACCATTTCAAATGTTTGCTGCAAATAACTGGAATTAAGGGGGATGACGGTTGATAAAGCACTCTCAATGATCAGTGACGGTGATGATCTATCATTTAGATTAAGATAGAAAACTCTAATTTTTAAATACACACCATTCTCAACTTGAGTTTATGTAGGTTTCACAAAGCAACTAAAAATTAAACACATTTAAACATCAGGAATGAAATATATACAGGCTTTGAAATAAAATATGGATGTTTTTTTAAAAAAAATGTAGACAAAGTGAGGGGGACAGGGAAGTGGGTGTGTATCTGAGAGGAATGGGGTAGCGGTCTATATACGATTAAAATACATAGCATGAAACTCTTAATGAATTAATAAAATACTATTTTTCCAAAATAGTAATAAATAAAATATTTAAAAATGAATGAAAAAACAAAATACACACTAAAAGAAGGAACCATGGGTGAGATGAGGCTTTAATTACCAGTCCCTCCCTTTTCAGAGGAGAAAGCATTTCATCACATGGATTAGATTCGCAGTCACTGCTTGATGCACCTTTGGAAGAAGGCAATTCTATGACAAGCTCTAACCTTCAGTGATTCACTCATAGAACTCTGTGAACCTCCATCTGAACCTCTACAGCCCTCTAGCTGTAGTCTTTACATTAATGAAGCACATAATTGTTTATAGACGATATATGCTTAAATAACTGTTTCATTTTGCTATTCTTTCACCTACTTATATTAAATAAGATGTTTTAGTGTATTACTTTAAGCTTGAAAAATTAACTAATAAGCTTTATCTTTGAAATTCGTCACCAACTACATATTTATCTCCTCATCTGGAGTGAAGTTTATGATGACAAAATTATTTTTCAAGTAATCTGATAATTATTCTATTTTTAAATCACTGTTGATTTTTATGACTGAGTAGGCTAAGTAATTGCAGTATAGGACACACAACTTAAAGTATAATAATTTACATTTGTTCTACCTGCTGTTGGAATGTAATTGCCACAAACCACATATTAATTATAATACAATGGTTGCCTGTAAATCAGTCTTATTTCCTTATAACTTAGTAATTTTTCCTCAGCTTTGTTGTTGTGTTCTTTCTCATTAATATTCATAATAAGCATATGTAATTGACAAGTCTGAGATAGGCACTAATTATGTTTATTTAATGGATGTTTGATATACAGATAATTTAGGAGATTCCTAAGATAAGATTGACATGTAAGTAGTTTTTCAAATTGTGTCACACCCTATTTCTGCATTTCAGGCAGACTCTTCTGACTGACATGTCTGGTATACGCAGTGTGTAGGCCCTTACAGAGTAAGAAATGCAATTATGGGTTGAATTGCCTCTTCTCTTGTTAAGAATATACATTTATCTAGGCTGGAGAGTTGGTTTAGCAGTTAAGAGCACTGGCTGCTCTTGCAGAGGACCCAGGTTCAATTCCCAGCACCCATATGGTGGCTAACAACTGTCCTAACTCCAGTTCTAGGGGAACCAATGTCCATGGACATTGCACAATAGGGGTGCACTTCCATACATATGGGCAATACACTCATACACATAAAATAAAAATAATAAATAAAACAAAATAAAAAAGGATATAGATTTATCTGAAAAATCATTTTATGTTGATATTGATACTAAATCACATGGTAATATGTATTATTCATTTGCAACTTATATTTAGCTCTCATTTTTTGTTATTTCTTAACTTAGACTAAAACAGTATATATTAAAAATCACTATACCCAAATACATTTTTGTATTTTATTCACTGATAAAACTTTTCATTATGTTTTATCTTATTCTCTGATAGGTTATGACTTAATTTGTATGCTTTCTACTTTACATTTTGTACATGTGTAAGTTAGAACTCATATATTTGGAGTTAATGAAGAATAAATTGTTAGAATTTGCTTTTTACTTGTCTACATATCATTTAATTCAAAACATTGGAAAAGACAGTAGAAAATTTGTTATTATAGGCTTTAACATTGGGAAATTTTATATATAATTTCTGTTGAAGTCATGCTATGACCTGCATTACCTTGAATACCATTTCTAACTCATTATCCTCTGTGTATTAACACACAGGTCAAGACTGATTAGAAATCACATATTTTACTAATGTCAGTAAAGTTCAGAGCACATAGATGTAACTAGATCAACATTATTTTCTAGAGAAGCTTCAGCCCTCTGGCACTGACTTCAAGGTGTCTCTCGTCTACTGTACACAGTCTTTATCACAGAACTGAAAGAAAAATAAAGTTACTGTTTCTGGTGGAAAGATTTGCCATCTCTAATGATTCAGGGACTTTGAGGCTGGAAATAAAGACAGACCTACAAAAGCTATATATTAGGGATTGGAGATTGAATTTGAAGCACAGTTTTGTACCAGCACATGTAGAAAATTGCTCTGAAAAAACTATGAAAATGGTAAAGATAAAAAATGACTTGAAAATCAGAGAGTGTTTTAAATTGGTTTTGTTTGTACTGCCTAGTAGAGACAAGGCTCAATAATAGACTGGAGGCTCCCACCTCCTTTACAGACAGGATGAAGACTGGGAATGCTTCAAGTCTTTTTATTTATTTATTTTTTTTCTTTTCAAATGATACTGGCTGTGGGTTAGTTGTATATAGGCTTAATTATGCTGAAATCCAGTTCTCCCTAGGATTTTCATCATGAAGTCATATGGGGTTTTATCAAAGGCCTTTTCTTCATCTATTGAGATGATCATGTGATTTATTTTTCTCTTTACATCCTCTTACATGATTTATTACATTTATTGACTTGCAAATACTGAACCATCTCTCAATCACTGGAATAAAGCCTACTTGATCACAGTGGGTGATCTTTCTGAAGTGTGCCACCATGTAGTTTTGCAAGTATTTTACTGAAAAAATTTCATCTGTGTTCATTAAGGATATTGGCTTGTAGTTTTCTTTTTCTGTTGTTGCTTTACCTTTACCTGGTTTTGGTGTTGGAGTAATACTAAATTATTTGGAGTTTTGGAGTTCTCCAAATGTTTCTGGGTTTTTTTTTGCCACACAGAGCTCATTTTTAATAAGAAATATAGCATTAAATAGATACAAAATTTATAGTACTATAATATCTGCTGGCGTACCCATGACCACAATATTTTCAATATAAAGTTAA
>NW_008331793.1:497661-502595 GCF_000622305.1 Nannospalax galili
TTTATTTAGCTTTTGTAATTTCATAAAACAGTTCTTAATCAAACTTAAAATCCCTCCCCCAGCCATGCCATCCCAATAACCCCACTGAACCTCATGTATTCTGCCATACATGTTAAGTCCTATTCATTCAGGGATTTGTATACAAATGTCCTTCAGTGTAAATGAGACCATGGGAGTATGGTGGTCTCATTTACACTGGTGGTTGTATGTAAGTCATACTCTCCCTCACCCAGCAGCAATCAGTCTCAAATAGTTCTCAGTCTAGTGCTTGCCCACCACCTATTTTTCTATTCCACTTTGGGCCCCTATTTATTTGAGTTGACATGTGTCCTGTGCTCGATGCCACCGTTAACACAAGTTCACGTGTACAACTTCCAGGGCCCTGGAAACCTCTGATTCCCTGTGTTCATGTACCAGTTCTGGCTCTTACAGTCTTCTGCCCTTTCTTCCACAATGGTCCACAATGGATGAGGTTCCAAATAGGAGTCCTATTCTACATGCCACACTCTCCTGGTCTTTAAAACTTGGCCAGTAATGGCCTTCTGTCTGCATAGCAGTCGGTTGAATAAGGAAGTCTTTACTGGTGAGAGTCGAGGGATGCATTACTTTTCTCTCTACCCCTTATTCTATGTTCCATGAGCCTTAGTTGTAGTTGCTCTACTGTAGATGTGCCATCTAGTACTGGGCATCTCTAAAACATATGTTCTCTGTGACTGACCACATGTGCAATTCTGCAGTAGCCTCCATATATTGCAAAAAGAAGCTTCTCTGGAGTGGTATACAGTTTGCTTGTCTGTAAATACAAGGACTGATATTTAACATACAGTAAACAGTTTCATTTCCCTTGAGATATGAGATAGGGTTTTCTCTAGGATCTATGTCTTCTCTTGTCATGTATATTTGGCTGAGTTTACAGTGCCAATCATGAGTTCATTCCCATTGAGAGGGCTTTAGAAAGTTGTTGATTGACCCCAGATAACAGTGCTACTACTGCACCAATAGAGGTAGTTTGCCATATAGTCCTTATGGTTATTAGGCCTCAGGGCTGTGTTAGACCACTGACTGTGTTTATTCCTTGGCATTTTGCATATCATCACCTAGGGTTATGATAGTCATATTTCAGTTAGAAGTCTTCTAGATCAGCTCCTGCTGCATTGTTTCAAGTCCTGTACCCTTAGTATTCCCTTTCCATAACAATAGGGTCTTATCTACTAGCTCTGTGAGATAACCAAGAGGTTTAACAATACTCTGTTATTTTCAGTATCATATGGACCACTTTCACCAGCCACTTTGACGGAGGTCTCTTCTGTCTGGTCCTGTGTTCCTTGCCAAGCAGCTCCCAGGTATACATATGCATTAATGTTCAGACACTCTTATATGCATTTCTCATAGGGTTTCGGGGACATCACTTTTCACATTAGGTTTCCTAGCATCCCCCCAAGATCCATTCATCTCTACTCCTTTCTTTCTCCCATCCTGCCTCCCTTCTCCCGCCCTCCCTAGTTATAGTATCCCCATTATCCCCCCTCCCCCAATACCACACAACTCCCAGCATCATCCCTTTCTTGACATCTCTTCCTCCCCCACACCATGGCCCCTTGCTTGGCCCTCCCTCCTCTCCTCCCTACCAAATATTTCCACTTTCTCCACCTCCCTCTGATAACATATGTTCCTCTTTCAGGTTCTTTCTTTGCCTTTACATCCATGTATTCTTTCCGTTTCCCTGTCTCCTGGTGTTACTTCAGAATTTATATACTCATATATAAGGGATTCCTGCTACAATCCATAAATGGAAAAAAAAAAGATACGTTGCTTGCTTTTCTGCATTTGTGTTACTTCACTTTCTTAATATAACACTCTCTAGCTCCAATAATTTACCTGCAAATGTCATTATTTTATCTTTCTTACTGCTGAGTAGATCTCCACTGTGCAGATGTACCACATTTTCATTAACCATTCGTCAGTTGAGGTTCACTGAGGTTGTTTCCATTTCTCAGCTACTGTAAAGAGAGCAGACACAAACATGGATGTACAAGTATCTCTACAAGTCCTTTGGGTATATGCCAAGGAGTGGTATAACTGGATCATATGGTCGGTTCATTTTTAGATTTTTGAGTGTTCTACATACTGCTTTCCATAGTGGTTTCAGGAATTTGCATTCCCACCAGCAGTGAATGAACATTGTTCTTTCCCCACTGAATTCTTTTGTTCTCTTGATCTTTGCCAGTCTGACTGGGTTAAAATGGAATCTTACAGTGGTTTTTGTGTGGATTTCTCTTAACACTAAGGATGTTAAGCACTTTTTAAGGTGCTTCTTAGCCATTTTTCTTTCTTTGTTTGAGAATTCTGTTTAGGTCTATTACCCATAGTTTTATTGGGTAGTTTATTTTCTTGTTTCTTTCTTTTTTCAGTTCTTTGTATATTATGGATATTAATCCTCTGTCCAGTGTGTTAACTGGTGAAGATGTTCTTCCACTTGGTGGGTTTCCTCTTCCCTTCCTTAGTTATTTCTTTTGCTGTACAGAAGCTTTGTAATTTAATGAGGTCCATTTACTGATTGTTGACCTTAGTGACTGAGCAGCTACTGTCTGATTCAGAAAGTCCTCCTACATCTTTATCTTGGAGGGTGCTGCCTATGTTTTTTTCTAGCAGTTTCTTGGTTTCAGGTTGTATATTGAGGATTTGATCCATTTGGAGTTGACTCATATCTTATTAAAGTTTCATAATATACATTTTACACTTTGACACATATTATTTCCTTTATATAGCTCAGAACTTTATATTTATTTATCAAGGGCATGGAACTGTATAATTTTGTCAACTTATCTTCTTTTTAAATAGAATTTGTATTGATTCTTTGGAAATTACATATAATGTATTTCAGTCCTACTCATTCCCCTCCCTACTCCTCCCAGATCCACAGTCACCTACCTACCTACCCTTGCCTCATATGTACTATGTTTTAAACTTTAATTGATTTATTTTTATGTGTACAATTGTTTTGTTTGCATGCACATCGACATGTACCATGCATGTGCTCATGGAGGCCAGAGGATGGCATCAGAGTTCCTTGAACTGGAGTTATAGAGAGTTGTTGACTGCCATTGGATTCTGGGAACAGAACCTGGATCCTCCGCAAAAGCAGCCAGTGCTCTTAAGCCCTGAGTCTTCTCTCCAGATCTCTATTATTCTTTGAAGGTCCTTTGGAGGCTAATTCTGATTCCCAAAGGCTTTGGGTGTGGGTCCATCCCTCTGATCCTTCAATGTACCTGTCATCACACCATTAAAGAAAAATGACTTTCCCTCTCCCATCAGTAATCAATTATCCATAGCTCCTGAGTTAGGACTGGGATTTCTTGCCACTCCCCCTTCCATGCTGTACTTTTATAAGGTTTGGTTTTGTGCAGGTCTTGTACATGCTGTGTGCAAGTGCTCATAGATACATCTTCCATGTTGATTCCAGAAAACACTTTTTCTGTGCATTCATCTACCACCTCTGGTTATTAAAATTTTTCTGCCCCTCTTCCTAAAACAATTCACAATTAACACAGAAGCCCACCCCTGATATGCAGAGAAAAGGGGACTGTAGACAGCTTGGCTCTAAATTCAACACTTAGCACAGCCTCTCCCCCACAAGGCTCAAGGATCACTGGGGAAGACAAGAGTTTGTAAGAGCCAGAAGTAAAGGATGAATACAAGGAAACTACATTTTCTGTATTCAGAAGAGTAGTTGCAAATGTGTAACTATAACTACCCTTGTGACATAATACAGGAAATCTACACAAGACCAAGCCAGAAACAAATCCCAGCATGCAGTGGGAACATAAGCAAAATGCCTCAGTAATAGCTGAAGATCTATTGGCAACTGATACTGGCTAGGAGGAGTCAGTCTTCTTGTTTTTCAAATGATAAGTAAGCTTTAATAAGGATGGAGTGAGGTAATGCACTTAGAGCACATGTGTAATGAGTAGTCAATGTACTTTGACTTATTTGTGATTATTGCTTATTTTGCCTATTTTAACAAATGTCTAGAATTTCACTATTTTTCAAGTGTCTGTTCTAAGCTTCTTTTTGATAACTTTTCATTTAATCTGTGCATTTTTACTTTGGTTGCCCCTTTTGATTCTATAGTAAAAAGACTTTCCAGTCATGAATGTGATTTAAGTATCATTTTTCTGCTGCACAGGCTTCTCTACTTTTTCTCTTTGCTAATACTTTTGCATGAGAGTCGAAAGATGAATTGTGACTTCATTTCATTCTCCGTTAGAATATCACTGTTTGGCTCAGCAAAATGTCTCTGGTCTCTTCTTCAGCATTTTGAAATCTCTACTCCTTAAATCTTTTTACTGTTACAAAGATTTTAATCATGTCAAGTGATTTTAAAATCTCCCTCTAGTCTTGCAAATGTATCTCAAAATTACAATGAAAGGTTCTAAGCTGGCATTAAACTGCTAGCTTTGAACCATCCTCATTCTTAGGCCAAGTTCATCCCACACACAGTCTGGAATGCCAAGAGATACCTGCCCTGACAGGTACCATTGTCTTCCTCTCCCACTCCTTACATTTCCAACCATCACCATATGTTGAAAATGGCATCTTAATTAGCATCTACTAAGTGTACTCTTTCAAATCATTTTTACCCCCACCTTTTGTCTCTTTGAAATGCTTGGTTCTCACCAGTTTTTGTAAACATAATTCATGTTCAAATTCACATAAAAGCAACATATTCAAGTTGAAATGTGGCTTTAATTTCCTGAAACTTTAAGAAAGTCACCTTTAAATTAAATTTTGAGAATATAACATTTCGTAATGAGACATTATAAGAGAACATATATCAATAATATAAAGAATATCTATATTGAATAGTCTATCATCAATATTCTTTATGGCATGTTGTATTCAATTCTTTATATGGTATCTTTTTAAAGACCAAT
>NW_008331793.1:502738-523230 GCF_000622305.1 Nannospalax galili
AAACACTGATTATTTATTCAAGTGAAAATGAAATTACTACTATTTATTATAGCCTCTACAGATCTCTGATTGCTGAACAAAGTTTGATCATTGAATGACCAGAAATTTATTAATTCATGTATATCCTCATCTATTGTTTTTTATTGCTAAAACTATGACAGAGTTGTTATTTATGTTGTTATTTTCAGAATAAAATGAACACATGAAAAAGCTTGTTTAGAAAATTTCGAGTTTTTATGTCAAACATGTGGGCATGGCAGTGGAATCCAAAATAAGTGACAATCCTCAAAAGTTAGGAATATTTTATACTGCATAGCAAAGGAAACTTCAGATTGATAGATGAAATTAAGATTAATGGTCTGTTATCAATTTACCTTGAGACAAAAGGATTGTCCTGGATATGTAGGTTAGAACAGTCTAGGTAAGAATCAGAGCTTGATGCTGTTCCAGAAGACTCCAGTTCAGTTCCCAACACCTTGATGTAGTGGCTCACTACGACTTAAAACTCCAACTCCAGAGGATCTGAACCCCTCCTTTGGCCTCTACTGGCACTTACACACACAGCATATACCCAGACACAAACAGGATCATACACATGATTAGATATAAAATAAATATTTTAAAAGAAATAGTGTAATTTAAGGGTCCTTAACTGTGGAACAGAGAGATAAAAAAATAAAATAAAAAATTCTAAGACCCTGCTTTTAACTCGCTTCTAAAATAGGCTTCCATATGTCTTTTTCAAAAGGCCTTTAGTGTTAGTTATCCCTCCACACATTCCTTCCTCTGCCCTGCCCTCATTAACCTCTCTATTTAACAACTCCTACTCCATTAACCATTGCCCCCTCTATATCACTGCATTCTAACTCTTCTCCCATGAAGTTTCCCTCCCCCATGGCACTTTACTAGTTGTCTGAACTGACCTCTATGGAATTGAAACTCATATACCCAAACATTCAAAGCTGGAATACACTTATGAAAAGAGAACATATAATACATATAATATTTTTCTTTTGGTTAAGGGTTACCTAAGGCAATGGATGAATACAATTAAATTGTATTTTATATACATTAACAGGTCAGTTGTACCCATGAATCCAAAGTGCTTGTGACAGTATGTACAAGTCCTGTGCAAGCCCAAATCAGACAAAATCCCAGAATTTATGGTGGTGGAAGGCAAAAAGCCATAGCCCTAGCTGAGGAACTGCTGGCAAATGACAAATGCTGGTAGAGGGAGATCCAGCTTTCTTTACAATTCTTTACAATTATAACACTGTGTGTATTAAGCTCCAATGGATAGATCTATTACCAAGGGTATTTTAGGAACACAAATTAAACTTGATAGGCCTGTAAAACAAGCAAACAAACAAACAAAAACAGTAAAGAACATGAAGTCAGGAGGGTAGTAGGTAGGGGTATAGATAGAAGAAATTATCTGAATGTGATCAAAATACACTGTATGAAATTCTCAAATACTCAATACAGTATTTCTAAAAATGTTATAATAAACATAAACCAGTAAAGGAAAATAAAATAAAATGATTTTTAAAAGCCCCTGGGGCAATTCTGTAAAATGTTGTTTCTGTAAAGAACCAAGACAAATTTAATAAAGACAGCAAAAGCAGCTTATTTCCTAAGATGATCACATGACCATTAGTCAGCTCCTTGGGAAAATTCAGTGTAGAATAATTATATTAACAGTCACTCTATTTCATCTGATTGCAGGATCATGTTAGATATGGACATGTATAAAAATGTCAAGATCTGGTAAACTAACATAGCGCAATAAACAGCCATTTTAGAAGGCATAATGTTATACTGAAACATGTAAGAAACAAAATATACCATTTACGACACATTTCTTTGAAGTCATATAAGGGAAATAGCTAGAAAAACTAATGGGAACTATCCTAGTTTGTCCCTGTTACTCTGACAAATACTATGACCAAAGAGAACTTAAAAGAAGAAAGGATTTATTTGACTTTCATTTCCAGACCACAATATATCACTGAGAGACACCTGGGAGAAGAAACCATGGAGGAAGCTGCTTGTTGACTACCTATCTGGCTCACTCACAGGCTCTTGCTTAGCTACCTTTCTTATATAGCCCAGGACCACCTACCCATGAAATGGTTTTGCCTAGAGTGGGCTGAACCCTCCTACATCAATTAAGAGAATAAAGATACTCCCTCACAGACATGTCAGAGACCAACTTGATGCAGACTATTACTTAATTGAGAGTCTTTTTTGAGTCCTTCTAGGTTGGTCCAAATAGAAAGTTAATGCTAACTCGGACAGGATTAGTTATACTAAGATATTAAAACAGACTTGAAAAAAATTCCATAAACTTACAGCACTGTCAGACTTTGTGGTAATAGTTTGGGGAGGGCAGTTTGGAGTAAGCAAGTAAAAGTAGACAAAATTTCTTCATGTCCGTAGTAATGGAAATGCATAAGGGAAAATATCTGAATATAAAGTATAACAATAACTACTGTCAAACAGAGATATTTAAAAGGGCACGAAACTATAAAACTATAAAAGCAATAAAAATAAATAATAAACAAGGTGCTAAAAGGAAATCAAGCAAACATGTTAGTTGTACTACTGAATGGAAATTGATTAGAGTATTTTATTTAAGATGTGCTTTTACTTTGAGCTTTTGCTATATTATGCTACGAAAGAACATTTATCAGGGAATAACAAAAAATGAGTGAAAATGGACATCACTGAGTGAACATTCTGAAAACATCAACAATGCAAAATGTATGAACAAGATGTAAAACACACAAGATATTTAGATCCACATTTTTTAAGATAAAAGAGAATAGTCTCAAAGAAGATATAGTAAGAATGTTCATTCATTACTTCTGAAAATACAGTGATGTGGCAAGCTGAATAAAGATCGTTCAAATATCCCAATCCCTGAATATTTGTAAAGGTTTTACTTTCTCTTACATGAGAAAACAGACTTTGTGAATGCAATTATTTCAGCATCCAGAATTATGGACATTAATTATGCAGCTGTAATAGTCATAAGCTCTCTATAAGAGGAAACAGAAATGACATATATAAAACAGAAGCAGACTTGATCGAGAAAAAGAGAAAGGATGAGAGAGGTTGATGTTGACTTTGAAGGCAGAGGAACAGACCACAAGTCAAGGAATCTGACAGCTTTTAGAAGTTAAGGAAGATAAAGAAGCATTTTTCTCTTGAACCTCCAGAAGGAATCAACTTTGACTTTAAGAACACCAAAGTTGTTTTCAAACAGATTGTCAGAACTTTTTGAGAAAAAAAGCAAGTTGCTTTAAGCTTTGGAATTTGTGATAATCTCTTATGATAGGAAGAAAAAGACAGCATGCAGACACATAGATGGTAAACAGATGATAATGATAGATAGATGATAGATAATAGATATGTAACAACAAATTTGTATTTGTAGAAACAATAGTATATATAGTTCAGAAATGTAAATATTAAGAACATACGGTGTTAAACTATTTGAATAAAAACAAGTTTGTTTTGTTATGTGAAAGGTGAAATAATAGTGTTTCATATATAATTCTGACAAAATAATTAAGAACTAAAATATGAATCACATTATAAACAGCTGTATTAGAATCAGGAAATGAATAACAGATATAGTAATGATTTGAGAAAAAAATTATTAAAGATAGAACTCACAGAAAGTAAATGGGAAAAAATTCAATCATGAAAAGACAAATTGACACTTGTGAACTAAACATACACACAGATATGCATATGTAGACACATGGGTGCATAAGGTCAAAACTGAATTTTAAAATCACAGATGTATTAGAACTAAGAAAACAAATTTGAGGAAATTAAATCAGTACTCAACCAAAACAAAAAGAGATAGGTGATTTAATAAATTAGTAAGAAATCTTAAATATACAGGAAGCCACATATATGACAGTAATCATTAAAACTAATATAGGTGTATGAATGTTTATATATTTATGTATACATATAAATGCATATATTACATGGGAGAACAAAAGGCTTGTTTTTCCAATACATTGGTATGTAAATTCCTCTGTTTTCTATACTGCTGTTGAGCCATAAAAATATGAAATTAAAACAGTGACTTCTGCTTTTCAGGCCAAATGGGGTGATCTACTCTCCCTGGGAAGCTGGGCTACTATTTTACTTTTTCTTAAGACAGCATCTCATGTGATCCAAACTTGAATGCAGATCTTTTCACCTTTCCCTCAGCATGCAGGGGTTTCAAGCATGGACCATTGTCTCAGTTTTTGTGGTGCTGAGAATTGAATCTAGGGCCTTTAACATGCTAGAAGCACTCCACAATTGATCTACATCCAAATCCCTGCTTGATCTGTCTATATTTGTTTCCTCAGCACTGAAGAATAGTGAGGGCATTTGAAAAAAGAAATAGACAAGTTTCAAGAGTAAATCTGATGTGTAAGAGCACCCTTCACACTCTATCCCAGGAACTAGCATTACATTGGTCAAAACAGGTCACATGATTAAGGTATGTATCCTAGACCTTTAGTAGGAGGATCTGCAAAGTAATACTACAGAAGACATGAATAGGAAGAAGGTTGATAAAATTGGAACGATACTTTTATTTTTCTTTTGTCTTTTTTCTTGAGACAGGGTCTCCCTGAAGCCCCAGCTATCCTGGAACTCACTATGGAGACCAGGCTGGTCTCCAACTCACAGAGATCTACCTACTTCTGCCTCCTGAGTACTGGAATTAAAGGCAGCACCACAATGCCTGGCTACTATTTTTATTTATACCATGCATAAACACAAACATTTCATTCAGTATGACATATGATATATTTGCAAACAGTGACAACATATGTGTACATTTACATTTGTACATGCAAATGAAATTAACATGAAAATATTATTTGCTGACATATAATTCTGGCATAATAGTCAATATGGAACACAACTCCCACTTCCTCAGGAAGTGATAGTTTATTGTTGAGTTGCATATGAGTTACTAAGACCCAAGAACATAGAATCTGGTTGTCCCTCAAAATATATTCCAGCATATAAATGGGTTCATGAAAGTTTCATAGCATAAAATAAAATAATAAATCAAGACATTCTTAAGTGCTTTGGTGGGGACATTGCATAGAAGAGGGACTGGAAACCAAAGAAATATTAGCTATAAGTCTCACATATTAGTTGCTGATATTCTTAGCTTTGGGGTTGGTGGAAGCTAGTGATCTACTAGACTAATACATTCCAAAATGTGCTAACTGATGGTCACAAGGATGCTTGGTCAGAAACAGGTGGGAAATGGATGGCATTACAATGACTAAAGATAGCTCAAGATAATTAGGCATTCACTTTACAAAGTTCCAACTTTCCACAATCATCAAGTTCTAACAAAGTGATTGACACTGTAGAATCAGCATACGTGTGACTTCTTTTCTGGGCACTTAAGATTATATAATTAACTCAATCAGTATTTTATTTGTCTCAAGATATTGCTTTCAGCAGGTTTTTGGTTTACCGAAATGGGTGCCTCACTCAGACCCAATCCAGTACCAAACACTTGGAGGATCCCCAATAGCCACTGGTCCTTAGTTAACCATGGAAGCCCAGAAATGCAGGTTCTGATATCAGCAAAGGAGTCAGCAGCACCAGCAGCAGCAATGACAGGACAATTACACTTTGTGATTAGAATGCCACGCAAGGAAAAGATGCGTAATTGGTTGCCATGCCTCTTTTTATCTGTGCTGCTGCAATAGGGTGCCACCCACATTTGAGGTGGGTCTTCATGCATCAATTAAGACAGTTCTTCATTGAGGCTCCTTAATCATGTGGTTCTAGTTTGTGGCAAGTTGACATTAAAACAGACTATCACTTTTGCTTACAGTAACAGATAAACTGCAAAATCTCTAACACTCACAATGGAATAAAGGATGTGGGAATGTAAATTATAAAAACAAACTATGTCCTTAAAAAGAAGGAAGGGCAGAAGAAACTTACCAGTATGACTAGTGAAGCTTCAGTCAAAGGAAATAACTTTATTTCAGCATTGTAGTTGTTGAAATTTAAGTGCATTTTCAAGCAATCTATATAAATCATATATTACCTCACATTCAAAATCATTCTAAAAAAAAAATCTTCTACCTGGAAGTAAATAAATACTATTTGTTCATATTTAAAGCAAATTTCAAATATTATGTAATAACTTAATTAAGCTAAGTTACTGAATTTACTTTTGTGTAGATATAAATTTTCATAAGTCATAGCCTGGTAAAGTGAACACTGAGAACACTTAGAAATGGTAAAGATTGATATTACTCAAAAATATTTGTTTGTATAAATAAATATTCTCAATTGGTACCCACTGTAATACTGATTCTACAGTTCATCATGTGAGTATAGAAACCCAGGAACATCCAGTTTGTAAATCTATGTATAAAGCTATATATTATTTTCTATTTTTTTGTGTGTTTTTGTGCTCTTTTAAAGAATAAATAGGATTCTGGAAAGATAGCAGAAAGGTTGCTTGTCCTGTCTATCACTGAGAGAGTAATTAATTAGCAAAATCACATTATCTAGAATGTTTAAAGCCAAATTAGGTAACAATATGACCAATTCTAGACCTATAGTCATTGTAAACAAACTCCCTTGCCAGGAAGAAAGAGTAAGCCACCAAGTTGTGTTGACCAGAACAACAGCTCCCATAAGACCATGCATAAATTCAATAAAAGCCATAGACATGACTGGAGAAGGATCTGACATCAAACGTATTAATTAGGAGAGAAAAGGCATTTACAGGAGGAGGCCTAAAGGAGATGGAGTGTATACTGCCAAGCTTCTCTCTGCTGCTGCCAATGCTCCCAGTTCATGACTGCAGAGTGGGAAAAAATAAATTCTGTAAAATCAAATTTGAACCAAATAAGGAAAATCAATAAAACAGAGAAGAGATCCACGTGGAAGCTTGGAAGGAAACAAGCAGACTCCCACCATGATGGACAACCACCATGTTCTTGAACACCACAGATCTTGCTATAACCAGGAGCTCTAGGAAGATAAAAGTTCATTGCTAGACTCAGGAAAATGAGTTCCATCTATGCAATAAGAATGATATAAACATCAAATCTCAAGCAGCTATTCTAGGAATAATGAGAATAAGGATATTACAATATATCTACAGAAAATGAAAGCATGTCAGAGAGAAACAATGAAGACAAATCAAAGCTTTCACCCACTGAAATGAGGCAAGAGGGTTCTCTAGAGGCTTCTTAGTCTCATTCATAAAAGTATTTAAGAATGGACCCAAATGGATGCTTTTACAATTTTATTAGAATCTTAAAGAAAAATCCTCAGGGTAGCAGCTGCCTTGATGAGGTAAATGGAGGGGAGAGGAAAAGAAAGCCATGGAGCCATACAGGTTAGAGCCTGCATGGAGGTCAGACACACAGCTAACTGGCAGCCACGTGGCCGGGAGAAAGAAGCTTTAGAGAAAAACCGAAGAACTACAAGATGCTAGGATAGCCCAAAGCCTTAGAGAAAGTATGTTTAGTAAGAAAGGCATGAAGAAGAAAAGAAAAAATCATACTTTCCTGAAGAGTTCAGGAAAGCAGACTTATGGAGACCTACATGGCTGTGGTGGGTCTGGAAGTTTTGCAGGGGTCTGAGCTAGTTCCAGACAGGAAATATTTGCTGTACCAGGAAGGTGAACCTGCCTTCCTGGGAGTAATTCTATCACCAGGTAATTGACCAGTGAGACTAGAAAAGTTAGTCCTCCAACAGGTAGACTAGACATTTTTTATAGCCTGGACCAGTTTAATTTATGGGGCTTATTGATATTCTAACACTACTATGTCAGAATGAGCCACAGACATTAATAAAATAATAGAAGACAGGGCTGGAGAGATGGCTCAGCAGTTAAGAAAACTGTTCTTGCAGAAGACCTGGGTTCGAATCCCAGCATCCATGTGGCAGCTAACAACTGTCCATAACTTTGGTTCCAGGGGATCCAATGGCCTCTTCTGTCCTCCGCGGGCATTGCAGGACACAGGTGCACTTACGTACAGGCATAACACTCATACACACAAAATACAAATAATAACAAAAAAATACAAGACATAAAAGAGCAGCATAAGTCAACATTAAGAGTTGTAGTGAAATTTTTAAATGAATAAAATAAGACTAAGAAATTGATACTGAACTTGAAGAAATAAAAAAGTCAAGAAAAGTTCTTTTTGAATATTGTTATAGAGGTTTGGGGGTGAAAGATAGTCATTTAGGAGATCTGCCAAGTTTTTTCCATAGGACACATGAATAATTGTATGCCTAGGAAAAGAAGACCAATGCACAGAAGAAATAAAAGTAAGCTTCAAGAGGAGTGAGAGAGCCACAAACATGGCTTAACAAGTGAGAGAGCCAAGCAACAGCAAGGGAAGAAAGGAGCACAGCAGGAGTGCTAGCCTGAGAAAGGAAGTTAACAGGTGGGCAGAAGAAGGAGAGAGAGAGCTAGGAAGCCATGGAAGTAGAAGCAGCTTTGTCACAGAGGTTTGAAAGGCATTCCATGGCAGACAGAGCACCACACTGAGGGATCCGTGGGTACCCAAAGAAAAGGGATCAAGGCATCCCAGAAGCAGAAAACATTGTGGCAGGTACCAGAGTGGAGGATTAGAATGTGAAGAGAGTTACAGACATGTGTGATGGGGACGAAATAGCCACAGAGGGAAAGAAAAGATTCAAAAGAGGACCTCTATTGTAACAGACCAACAGCTCCCATCAGAATGGGAGGAGGACCCCTGGTGTGGGAGTCCAAAGCAGGAGCTCCAGTTCAGGCCTTTTATAGGATCCTGGGACTCACCCTTTCCCGATCCTCTTCCCTTCTTCCTCATTGGTGTTGCTGGATACCACCCATCCTTGGGCAAGATTTTCATCCAGCTTTTAGAACCCTTAGCCTTTGTAACAATTCTGGCTACTAACAAGGTGACCTACCATTGTGATTGTTAACAGTTGCAAAAGTCCCTGGAAGGCAGAGTAAGAAGTGGCCCTGGGAGCCAGAAGTAGTCCTTCTTAAAAGCACATTTCTCCTGTGCCCCAACTCTCCCTCAAATACGGAATGCAAAACAATAGAAATGGTTGAGAAGAGCATAAAAATTGAACAAATAAAGAAAAGTTAAGGGAAATATGAAGATGTTAAAAAAAAAAAACAAGGAAATTAAACATCAGAAATCCTAAAGAAGAGTTTTAAGGAAGAAAATTACATGTTAAAATATAACTTTGTAAAAATTCAAAATATAAAATAAAGATCTATAATGAGAAAGATCATTGAGGCTTTGTAATGTTTACTAGGGTGACAGAAAAGTTTTCTAAACTCAAGAAAACTGGTTTCATCTGGAAAATGAGATTTTAGGGCATATAGTAATAAAATTACTGTAAGTAAAAGGAAGAAATATCATATTTTGGAAATGTTTAAAACTAGAGCCTATGTCTTATAAAAGAAAAAATACGTACTATTATATATTATCTTCAGAATTTTTGTCAGTATTGAATTCTTTCAATCTTTTAATAGAAGGTATGATTATCTGTAAAGTAAGTGGAAAATTGAAATTTGAGCCTAATGAAGTTAGCACACAGATATGAAATTTAACATATTATTAATATTTGATGAATCTAACTGAATATAGAATTTAGTTGGTGTACTTTTTAATTAATTGAATGATATAGAAATAACTTCTTTCTGTATTGATCTTCTTAAACTTCACATTTTAAATAAGTATTGACTATTAACTATCCTTGAAATCTGTTTTAGTGCTAAAACTCCTCAAAGCATAAAAATAGAAGGATAATACTATTTCCAAAGGGGCAAAAAGCCTTATTGAATCAATACTCTTATGCTGACAGCTAATATTGTGCTTCCTAAAACCATTTGAATCTATTCCATAGTGCATCACTTTGATATATTTCATATAATGCATAAAAATCAGACAATTCAATATCTATTAAATAATGTAATAAACATTACTTTCAACAGTGCTACAAATAATAACATCTTCTCCAAGATAACTCAATGTATTTCATAAATAATTAATACTTTAGAGCTATGAAATTAAAATAATTTATCAGTGTGGTTTAATGAAAGAAAATGAAATGTTCACAGTGGTAACACTCAAGCCCTTGACAGCATTCATCAAGCTTTAGGCTGAAGATAAACTTCAAGGCTTAACTCTCCATGCAGATTACAAATAAGAGGGTTTAATTTTTTTTTGTTTTTTTTTATAGTCAAAATCCAATCCATGTTTAGCTCACATGTAAATGAATTAACTTCAACAGATCCTAAGCATTAGGTTAAACAGAAAAATAGAAGAAAGAAAAATTATTTCCAAACATTATGAAATTTATAGTGATGTTATCTCATTCTTACATAAAGCCACAGGCTATATGAGAAATACAAACTAAGCCATCCGTCTTTCTTGAAGAAAGCCACTCACCAAATGCAGTTCCTGTGAGGACACTGGGCTTATGATCAGAAGAATATTCTTAAGAAGAATCAATAAAGATGTCTCTCATCTTTGTCAGCATCTACCAACAAAATGAGATGCTACAACAGTTAAGTTTTATAGTTATCAGAGATATGTTTGCCATCGGTACATATATATATATTTTTTTCCTCTAGTCAAGGTCACTTGACTTATGGCAGCCACCTCTAAGTTGGGCCCTAAGAACAGACGACTCTTGAAGCTTTGCAACACGCAGTGGTACAGATCCTGATTCTGGGTGAAATGAGTGACCAGTCTCATAATACCACAGGCTTTTCTGCTGCTTATCCATATAAAACAGAGTCCATAGCAACAGAGACTGCTACCAAAACAATCTGACCCATGTAACATGTAAATTCTATCAGATGACTTCCATGTACACTCTCCTCAAAGCTCAGCACATATCCTTCTTTGGAACCCTAATTGAAACAGAATACTTGATAACTTAAGAGCCATAAATACTCATCCTCATGTAGGTATTCATGTATTTCACTAACAAAATGGGATAGTTAAGTCCATCTTTAAATGGAGATTTTACATATTAAATATCATGCTAGACCAAGGTTAATTCCATGAATAAGTAGCTGCCTTGCTAAGGAAGTTCAAAGGCTCCTAGCAGATGCTCTTTTCCATTCCTTTAGCTAAATAGACATTATATTTGAAGACACTGTAATTGATGGATGCCTTGTAATGACAGACAGGTCTTCAAAAGTCAGAATGTATTGAATTTTCTAGGCTACTATGTCCATCTATCCTAGTAAAAGAAATCTTTCAGCTAAGAGGATATATCTTCCTCCCAAGAGATAAACTCCACGTGGTAAGGATTACTGTGCAGTTCACTCCTATAACAACTACTTGCTGCAAATTTATAGTCTCTAAATTATAAGTCATTGGAAATGGGCTGGCAATATTCCCTGATGAGTATTGATCAATAATTGGAGTTAGACTTCCCTGTATGAATGCAGGAATTTAATACCAAATTTTGACTCATAGAGATGTTTCTCATCCATAATGATGCTCATGAAAAACAGCCAAAACAAAATGAAAACTTTGATGGAACCCAGAAACTGAATTAGACATCCCTCAACAGACTGCAACAAACTGTCCACTGATCCCTCCTCAGAAAGGCATGCAGCAGCCCAAGTCAGTTAAATAATGCAGCAACTCATAAAGATCTGTCATGAAAGCCAGAAACAAAGGTCAAAGTTACATCTCAGTAATTTGATTTTTGCCAGTAAAGCCAGTCTATCTAGCTGGGCCACATTAATTGAACAAAGCACCTATTTATGACAAATTAGCTGCATCAGACCAATAGTTTCTATCCATTAATTCTAATTGTGTCTCATAGACACAGAAACTTTCCAAATAAGGGACCACTATTCCAATGCACCATGTAGCTATAAAAATATCTAATGTGACTTAAATATGTACCTTTGCCCTGTTTGATAATTTGGCATGACTCTAACTTGATGAAAATAGCACAGTCATCACACAAGCTACATAGAAATGGGCATGTGCCCATGGCTTATGAAGTAATTGAAAAGAGAATGGAGTGATGGAAGTAACACAGAGATCTGAGTATGACAGAATCTTTTTCAGGATAGTTGTGTTTTAACTCAATAGCACAGGTGTCAAACTCTAATGGCAGTGCAACAAAGATCGACCTGGACAGTGGCTCAAAGTCCACTGTCCAGTTTGGTTATCTTATACACAACCACCCACTCACTCCAGTGAAGCATAAAGACATGGATACTCATGGGAGTCAACAAAGCAGATGCAAGCTTTATGAAGGAGAATGGAAAAGAGTAAGAAGTTGAGGAAAACTGTAAAGAAAAAGAACATGGGGGAAAACCCTAAAAAAAGAGAGGAAAAAGCTATTGAAACTCCTCTAAGAGATTTCAGAGAGCTATGGAAGAAATTGTACAAAAGGATGAGATTAGTTATCTGGGCTATCATGCCCCGAACCAGGGCAAGTCCCACATACTCTATGTATGTGTCCCAGACCCAACTAGAGGGAGGATCATGTACTGTTCTAGAACAATCCGGCCAGTTAAGGATTGTTGAGGTCCTGTCCATCTTTCTGTCTAGGACTCTGACTTTCTTGGTTATTGACTTTGACAGTCTTCCAGCTGTTAGTCACTTGGCTGACATTACTGCTCTCCAATACTGCAGGGCCTTGCTTTCTGCTAATTATGTTAAGGTCTTTTTGTTCCTCATGGCTTCCAAACTGTAGCTGCAGTTGTTCTTGTTTAACTCCTCCATGGGGTAATCTTGGGTCTATATTCTGAAATAGGAGCCTTGATACCAGTTATCTTTATCCAGTCTATTATAATTAGCTCCATTAGAAGCAAGAACAAATGATAGTATAACATCCTTAACATACTCCTCAAAGGATATCATTTGGGATAAGAGACAGTCAGACTGCTTTCACTGACCCAGAGTGCTGTCCCTCTGTTTCTCTGGCCAGTTTGGTTATCTTATACACAACCACCACCCTCTTAATCATTTTCCTCAGTGCTCTAGACTTCAACATTTTGATACTTAATTTTCCTTCTATGCTTCAGGTCTCATCAATAGACATCAAAATTCAAATCTACAGGCAATGCTACCTCCAGGATCCTGTCTTCCATGAGACGCAACCAGAATTGGAAAGGGAATAGTGAAATAACAGGGTTCCTTTGTTTGTGTCCAGGGCTCCCACAATGGCATCCAGGACTCTCAGATAGACAATATGACAGGCTATTCAGGATGTGACCACCTTCTTAGGTTGATTAATCATGAGAAAAAGATTTTGATTAAGCAACAAGGACAATGAAGTTCATGAAATTTGTAGTTCTTTGTAGCTAAAGAACCGGAAAGATGGCCTGTGTAGTTATCAATTCTCACTCAGATTATTAGATCAGACCATATTCAGCATTGGGAGTTTTATGAAGTATAATGAGAATGGAAACATTGATTTATTATTTTATTCCTAAAGAAGCCATTACAGTTCTAAACGTCTCGAAATAATTCAGCTCCACTGAGTTAGAGGTGGCAAACTTAAATAATAATGCCATGTCCCGCTTATCCCACAAGCCATTGTAATCCATGGCCTTGATGATCGTAACTAGTCAGAACTTCATAATGACATTTAGTGCCAAAAGTAGTGAAAATAACTTAGGAAGTAGATGATGGGGATAGATTTTGATAAACTGCTAATAAAACATTATAGCATTTGCATTATTGAAAATATGTCTTGCTATATATATATGTATATTTAAAAATTGAGGAAGGGTAAATAAGCCTATAAAAGACCCAAGCTCATGAAAGATCATGTACATTGCAGTCTCATCTGGATTCAATTTCAACCCTTACAGTTGCCTTAATTGAGCTAAATTCAGATTGGGTTTGTCAGAGAGATCTGGTAATTCTCAGTCTTTGTCCTATGAGACCTTGTTCTGTCTGTAGATGATTGGGGTTTCCATCCAAGCAATCTCTTCTAGAACTCCATTTGACCCTCTGCCATCTGAAAACTTGAACTAAAAATTATTAGCCAGTCTTTTAATTCCAGAACCAGGAGGCAAAGGCAGGTGAATCTCTGTGATATTGAGGCCAATCTGGTCTATACAGCCAGTTTGAGGCCAGCTTAGGCTACAGAGAGATCATATCTCAAACAAAAACAATAACAAACATCCATAACTAGTATCTTTTATCTGATATTTTGGTAATTAAAAAGTCATGAGTTGGACTGCTGGGAAAAGCATTAACATCTGCGCAATCTTTCAACCCTTTCTTTTCTACTTGAGTCTACAGTCTGTAAAAACTCTTTAACAAGATAAGGAACACTCTCAGTCTTCACTGAACTTACTGATTTGTGTAGGAGTATCTTTATTCACTAGGTGCTTCTGTGCTGGATAGCTTTAGTTTCAACTTGACACACCTGGGTTGAAGAACCTCAATTGTGGAATTGCCTCTATTGGACTGGCCTATGGACTATGGCCATGTCTGTGGGACATCTTCTTGATTATTTAGTGATGTGGGAGGGCCCATCCCACTCTGGGTGGTGCCACCATTGAGCAGGTGGAACTGTGTTGTATAAGAAAGCAGGTTGAGCACAGGCCAGAGGAGAAAGCCAGTAAGCAGTATTCCTCCATGGCCTGTGCTCCAGCTCCTGCTTCCAGGTTCCTGCCCTGAGTTTGTACCTTGGGCTCCCTGGTGAACTATGAGCCAGGAGAGGTAAAACTAATAAATCCTTTCCTCCCCAAGTTGGTAGTGGTAAGAGTGTTTTGTCACCACAGTGAAGAAAAAAGCTAGAACAACTTCTTTTCTGTATAATGTGTGTGTTGCATGTTTCCAGGCCAATCTCATTACAGTGCGCTCATTCCCAGAGGAAGGAATGAGGTGTTTTGCTTTAAGAACAAGTTGGGAGATGGTTGATAACCACTTGCCTAGTCAGCTGAGAGGTGTGATGCTCTGGCCATGGGGAATGGACACAGTTGAAACTGGTGATGCTGTCTCTTCCCTTTCTGAGTAAAGGATAGCCCCAGAAAATTGACCATTATTCCTAGTGACTGCAGGACTTCACAACAGAGTTGGCTGCTCTTCTAGGGTGGCTACTTTGGGAGGAATCCATTTTTATGCTACATGATGCTCACCTCTCAGTGTGAGTCCCAAGATGAAGATGATCTTACTTATCACTCTTCAACATCAACATTTCTTAAAATGGTCAGTCCTGGGTTTTCTATAATTCCCTTATCCTAAACTTCCTGTGGCATTCTAATTTACATTTTGGTCAACTCTGCTGGTTTTTACAAATGTATTAGCACCCCTTATTCCATAGAGTACTCAGACAGACGATAGAAAATAGAGTCGTAGCAGAAGTATCCAATTAAAATGCCTACAGAAAGAGAGCTTATGTCCCCAGTTGAAGCAATTTTAATTGCACAGGGGCCTCTCTGATGAAAGTTCTCAATAGAAGGAAACCTTGCTATTAATTTTCCTGGGTCTCCGCTCTGAAGCTCTTCAGCCTCTCCCAGTGGAATGGATGTAACAGCTGCCATCTGAAACTTGCTGTCCCAAAGAGCTTAGCAAAGAACAGAAAACATGAACTTGAAGTAAATATACACATAGAAGAAAATCACTTGAAATGGTGACATGTTGTATAATTCCTCCATATGGATGGTCTCCAACTTCTGTCAGAATAATTTTGACCATAAAGCAGAGGAGAGATCATTTCTTTTTTACTTAAAAGAATATAAATAGAATATGTATGCCTCTAGAATGGTAAAGATTGAAAGAGAATTTGCAAAGTAGTCCATCCCATGAGGAATATACTGTTTGAAATTCTTACATAGATATTCTAACTGATTCATCCTTTGTGATAGAAAATAATCCCAAATCACACAGGTAAACTGTCAGTGCTGTCAAATATCAATGAACAATTCGTCATCAATCATCAACATTTTGTCTTTCAAGAAAGACTCTGAAACCTGTCCAAAATATCATTGAATGACCCCAAGGCTACTAGAAATACTCAATGAGATCTTCATAGGTTCTTTTGAAATTTTGTTTTTCATGTTTAACGATTCTTTGTTCCCCTCTCGCCAGTCTCTTCAGACTCTTGTGACTCCACTTTAATAATCTCCTTTATTATTTGAGTGCACAGTAGAAATGACGACAGCCTTTGTATACAAGTTATGAAATGCATATCACCATGGCAACAATACTATAATTTTGAAAACAGGCATCTATATAGGAAACTGGATAACTGTAATGAAAAATGGTTACAAATGCCAGGATAGTTTTTTTTTTCTTGTTCTATTTTTCATGACTGATTTTTATGAAGTTTGATAATTTCTCTATTTTCCCTACTAGTTTTTTTATTATTGCTCCAGCAACTATCTATGAATGCAAGAAAAACTGCAAATAATTTCCTGAAAAAATCCCTGTCAAACACATAAATGAAACAAAGCTCCATGGAAATAGATTAAATCTATAATTTTTAAGACAATGCACATATTTTAAAAACTTTAGGGCTGCTTTGCTATTATAAAAATACAGTCAGACTATTGGTTAAACAATTTCACAGCAAAGGAATGCTATTGCCTTCATGATTAAAAATTGACAAAAATACTATCATTACTAGGTCAGATAAGCAATGAGGTATTGAGAAACAGTTGATCCTCACTGAGATGCCAGGAATGAAAAGAGGCAAGACATAATCAAGTACTTCAACACTAAAACCTTCCACAGAATTGTAGCTCAACATACAAACTGCTCATTGATTAATCTAACCATTATTGCAATACATGATAGGACAGGTACCATACATGTCTTAGATGACGGAACACTACAAAAGTCAATCAAGAAGCCCAGTCATCTACAAGGAATTTTTTAATTATTATTTTTATTTTACGTTCATGAGTGTAATACCTGAATGTACATAGGTACACTCATGTCATGAAATGCCTGCATAGGTCAGAAGAGGGCAATGAATCCCCTAGTACTGAGTTGTTAGCCACCAGGTGAGTGCTGGGAATAGGATCTGAGTCCTCTGCAAGAGCAGCCAGTGCTCTTAACTGCTGAGCCATCTCTCCAGCCTCCATCTACAAGGAATTTATAGTTTAATGAATGAAAAGCCATTAAGTATTTTTAATAAAGGATGAAAAACTCATAAATTTGATTAATATGATTAACTTTGTTATAAAGTATGTGAAAAACCTGAAATATGTATTTTCTATTATTTTAAGTCCTAAATAAATCTAGCCATTTTCTGTGTTTTTAAAGTATAATAATAACTAAGAATGTGCCATTATTTTGTATTGCCTTTTTTATTTTTTTGAGGCGGGGTCTCCCTGTAGCCCCAGCTGTACTGGAACTCACTATGTAGACCAGGCTGGCCTTGAACTCACAGAGATCAGCCTGCCTCTGCCTCCCAAGTGCTGGGATTAAAGGTGTGCACCACCACGCCCGGCTGTCTTATTTATTTATTTTTTTATTAACTATTTGGACAGTAAAATCAATGATTCTGACTTCACATAGATTTTCTCAGTTGCTAATTGATAGTTCACTTCCCAGCTAAAATTACTATTTTAAAATGGATGAAAAAAATTAGAATGAGCTCCATGGAGTGAACTGCATGGTGTCCTGGCAGTGTTGTGTTCCTTGAGTTATTGCCATTAGTGAGCCCCAATAATGCTTAACTTGGCCTTCTGTCATTAGCACGTATTTTTCTCAGCTTTTCTAGTTGTAGAAAATATCCTTCATTCTACCATTCAAGTAAAAATCTTATATACTCTTCTTTACTAGTCCGAAACACTATTATCATATATAGAATCTCTCTTTATGCATCCTGAACATATATTTAAAGCAACATATTTCAATATTCTGAAAAATAAAACTGCTGCTTTCAAAAATATGCAAAATGAGAAAAGCAATATCAAATATACTCCTCAACAGGCAATCAATACATTGTATGTGTAGAGTGTAAATAAGCATATGCCAAGAAAATTCATGAAATGCTATTTTTCTTAGTAAAATTTTACAAATATAAAATCTTTCCTATTTGAAGAGTATGACTGGTATTGACTGGTGTATTTGTATATAAAATATATATATATATTTATTTTTTTGAGACATGGTCTCTCTGTAGCCCCAGCTGGCCAGCTGGCCTGGAACTTGCTATAGACCAGGTAGGCCTTGAATTCACAGAGTTCAGATGGCCTCTGCCTCCTGTGTGGTAGGATTAAAGGCATTGCCACCATGCCCAGCTATAAAATATTCCTTTATTAATAGGACAAGCAATCTCTTCTAAATCCCAAAAAGGAGTTGTATATATGTTAAATAGATATTACCATGCATAAAATTTATGTAAATCATTTACACTACTTTTTATTTAAAAAGGTTTCTTTAAGGGGCTGGAGAGATGGCTCAGTTGTTAAGAGCACTGACTGGTCTTGCAGAGGACCTGGGTTCTATTTCCAGCACCCACATGGCAGCTATGAACCATCCTTGACTCTAGTTCCAGGGAACTCCAAAGCCCTCTTCTGACCTCTGTGGCATTGCACGACACAGGTGTATTCACATACATACAGGCAATACACTCAATAACATAAAATAAAAACAACAAATAAAATATATTTTAAAAGGTTCCTTTAATTCACTTTTGTTGATAATTATTTCTTATATGTTTTTAATGGCTCAAGTGTCATCTAGGTATTAAATAAGTCAATTTCTAATAGATTCATAGTCTATCACAGAGTTCCAGAATGAAGTCCATAGAATAAGCTTCAAATAGATCTCACTTTCATTTCTACCAAATGCCATTTCTTCATCCATATCAATACACAGTTTAAATAAAATAAAGTAGAACATTAATTGCATCAAGACCTTATATCTTGGTGCTGTAAGAACATGGAGGACACAGGATGTATTGAAAGGAAGTAATATTTTACCAACCTCTTGCCAATTCAGAGATAGTTAAGGTCACTGGATGTAGCATGAGAAAATTTTGAAACCTAAAGTGTTTTGGAAACCTCAAACTTGATGAAAATTGGTTGATTAAATCATTTAAAAATTATACCAGTTACCAAAGGTGAAATAGGGGAAAATGGGGATACTTTAACTGAGGAGGGAAGAGGGAGGGTTTGACAGAGTAGGAGAGAGGATAGATAAATAAGGTTTAGTTGGTGTGGAAAACTCCAGGGAAATGCATTAGTTGAAAGCCTACTGAAAAATTACACATACATTATCTCTACTTGAGTCCATGTGTATAGCTGAAGGCTATATAACAAGAAATAGCATCAGACAGGAGAAACCTCCCTTTGTGTTGTTGGCCAGCGTAGTCTAAGAGACTCCCAAAATTACACAGGCTATTGTCACGGCCCTTATCCCCTTCCAGAACTTGAAGGTAAGACTCTATTGCTGAAGAAAAAATAGAGTTCAGACTGAGAACTTGGAGCAATGGAGCTGGGACTGACTTGGAAGCTACCTCCTTGAAGGCTAGCTGTCATAGTTTTGGAGGACACTATGCAAGCTACTAAGGGAGAACAATCTAATGGTCCAACTGCAACTTTAAGGACCAATAACCACAATGCCTGGCACAGCAAACGATGTTTGTGGAATAGTGGCACTTTTATCTAAGGGATAATCAACAGGTACATAATTAGACTTAAAGCCCACTCAATGAGAGGGAACTCATGTGTGGTACTGTAATCATCGACTAATACACATGAATAGAGAGAGATTTTAGAGAAAACCCTAAGACTGTCACATCTCTAGATAAATGTAATTTCTTACTATATACTATATGTACCCTTGTATTTATAGACAAGTATGCCAGTCACCAGTCATCAAAGAATCTTCTTCTTCAACAGAAGGAGACTATTTCAGAGTATCACAAGTGGTCACATACAGAGAACACGTGTCTGTGAGGTGCCCAACTCAAAGTAACACAATGGAATCTCTACACCTAAGACTCACAGACCATGGTGGAACAAGAGGTAAAGAGAACACTAATGGATCTCTCAAATTCCATCAATGAAGCTCATTTATGCAACAGAGGGCCATGAACACAAAAAGGCCACAAATGACCAAAGTATAGAGAATAACAGTCTGCAGAGTATGGGTTCCTGGACAAAACTCCTATTTTAAACTTCACCTACCCAGGGCTCAGAGACCACAGTGAAATAGGGGCATAAAAACCATTGTAAGAGCCAGGGAATGAAATGCATGACTGTATGGAAAGAGTGTCTTACAGGCTCCTGAGACCTTGCTCATATGAACCTACAGCATGCAAACTCAAGCAGACAAAAACCCAACGTAGAAGTTGGCAAAGGGCAGCAGACCCCAACCTTAGCCAAAGATCTATTGGCAGCTAATTACTCCTGGATGAGGGAGAGTTGATTTTCTTTAAGGGAGAGAGATTCTAGACAGGCTGATTAGACTACAGTGGATGAACTTGTACTGAGGGACATCTGGGTACAGAAACTTGACTTGAAAGAC
>NW_008331793.1:523668-539458 GCF_000622305.1 Nannospalax galili
TAGTGTTTAGATCTCTTCCACTATCTGCACATCCCCTCATTGCCCCTCTGCCCAGTTTAATGAACTTTCATATATATATATATGACCTATAGAGTCTAATTTGTTTCCCCTTTGTCCTTCTCTGTGGTCCATCCACTGGGCCTACCAAGACTTCCATCCCTATGAAACACTGTCTCTCCCCCTCCTGGGAGGCCATCAATTGCCAAAAGTTACTTAGTTTGGGCTGGGATGTCTTACCCACTTCCCCTTGTCCTTTCTGGAATTTTGTCAGGTTTGAGCTTGCATAGGATTTGTGCATGCTGTCACCTTTGCTGGGAGTTTATGAGTAACTGTTGAGCTATTTGGAAGAGTGTGTTCCATTGTGGTCATTCATCTTCTCTGGCTCTAACACTCTTTCTTTCTCCTCTTCTGCAACGATCCTTGAATCTTGTGAGGCAGAGGTTTGAAATAGGTGACCTTTTCTGGGATAAGTACTCTACAGCCTCTTGTTCTCTGCACATTGACCATTTGTGTGTTCCTGTAATATTCACCATCTACTGCAAAAAAAATTTCTGGTTATAATGGAGACATACATTTATTCTATGTGTAGAAATTTCATTGAAGATGTGTCACTAAATGTTAAGAATCTGAGAAACACATATTCACTGTATTTGCCCAGGTCTGTAACTCGGTAATAGTCTCCAGCTGTTGCAGAAAAGAAGCTTCTTTGATGAAAGGTGAAAGGTATACTTGTCTATAAATATAAGGATTCATATTTGCAGGCAAATGAATGGAACATTTAACTGTTATATGAAGTAACAGAGATCAGGAAAAAAGCCACATATGTTCTTCCTTATTTGTGGATCTTAACTACAAATTCATAGATGTGAGTATATAGCGTGATGTAACTGCAGGAACCAGGAAAATGGAAAGGAACCATGGGGATAATGGGGATGAAGGAGTTCAAGACTGGATAATAGAAGACAGATGTTATTAAGGGGGAAAGGGAGAGATACTTTAACAGAGGAAGGAATAGACAGGGGGAGTGAGGGAAGACATAAATAATGCTCAGATAGTTTGAAAACACAAAGAGAGCTATACTAGTTAAGTGTCCTGCTGAAAACATAGAGAAAATATACAAGTACATTGGAATAGCTGAAGGTTACATAACAAAAAACACTGTGCCAGACAGGAGAAATTTCCCCTTTGAATTGTTCCTCAGCATAGTGTAAGAGACTCCCCAAATAACACATGCTATTGCCACAGCCCTTGATAGCCTCCAAGAACTGGAGGTAAGTTATTGATGAAAACAGGCCACATTTCCAACAGAACTTGGAGGAATCAAGCTGGACCTGACCTGGAAGCCTCCTCTCTGAAGATTAGCTCTCATGATATTTAGAGGGAGAAAACCAATCAATGGTCCTAACAGGCTTTAAGACCTAATAAACAACAATGACTGGCCCTGAAAACTATTACTATTGATGCAATTGTGACACTTCTTAAAAATTTGTTTTTATTAATTTTTGTGTATTTCATAACAGAACATCTCATACAATCTTAATCATCTTTATGTCTCCACCCTCACCAGCACCCTCCCATAGCCCCCCTACAGGAGCCCAAAAGCTGTCATATCTGTTAAGGCCCACTGTGTCAAATCAGTGTCTACAGGTGTTCTTCAGTGCAAGTCCATCCACTGATGTATAATCAGTTTATCCAGAGTCCCTTGTTTTAGGAAAAACAGCTCTTCTTCACCCAATATCAATCAGATACCAATGTTTCTTCAGATAAAAATGAGATTTGCTATTCATTTTCCCAATTCTATTCTGTGCTTTTTGCATGGGACTTGTGTATGATTACACTATTGCTCATAGGATTCTATGGCAATTGTGGCACTTTTATCTTAGGGGTAAAGAGCAACTACTTAGCTGGAATTAAGCCCCAATCAGTGAGAGGGAACTCATATGTGACCTTCTAAACATAGCTAAATACACAGAGCTGGAGTGGTCATAGATCCTAGAGAAAAATCTAAATTTGCCACATATCTAGACCAATGTAATTGTTTTCTTTATTATAAATACACATTATACTTTTTATAAATACCATTAAAACTTATATGGAATGTTGTAATCGTAACACTGTCAAAATTATATTACAAGTAATATAATATTCTTGAAACATTACTTAGGTATTATTGTTCAAGTATTTCCAGTCAGGGATACTAGAGATGCAAACATCCATGTGATGAAACTAGTTATTCTAAGAGAAATAATTTATTCTCATTGTCGATATGTACAAAACCTCACTGAAGGAACTTTAAAAATCCTTTACTAATATTTGTATTCTAAAATTTAAACATTATAATAATTCAAAAACTGTTTTAATGGTTTAATCATATTTTTATTATTTTACATTTATTTTTATTACATTTTCTTTTAAAAATATTTTTAATGTTTGAATATTTTGTAAGATTTATCTTGATCATATTCAGAATTCTTCCTCATGTTCACCTACACCTTACACCCTCCCATTTTTTTAATTTATATACTCTATTAAAGGCCTATGAAGTATAATCTGTGTCTCTTAAATACTCTAAGGTGTGGCTCTGTCCTTCAGAGTTTATTCATCCTACTAGACATTACACCAATAAGTAAAACTGACTAGCTCTTGGCATTTATCAGTTGCCAATAGATAATCAACTAGAGCTGGGGCTTCCTACCAACCTCCCCAATCTATGCTTGCTTTTGTCTTGCTTGGATTTCCACAGGATTCTGCATGCTCTGATAACTGTTCTGGGTTTGTATGGAAAACCATCCTGTAGTGCCCAGACAGCACATTTTCCTTATATTGATCTAACACCTCTGGCTCTTACAATGATTTTACCCCCCTCATCCTCAATATGCCTGAGCCCTGGGATGAGAGTTTGCCATATATGTGTCCTATTTAGTACTGAGCATTCTATAGTCTCCTGTTCTCAGCATACTGACAGATGTACATCTCTAAATTAATTTCCATCTGCTACAAGAATTTTTAAATGGTTTTTTTGGCTTTCTGATGTTTTGGGATTTTTAGGTCTTTGTATATTCTTGATACTAACCCTTTGTCAGATGTATAACTGATAAAAATTTTCAAATTCTTTAGGTTGCCTCTGTAATTGGATGATAGTGTCCTTTATTGTGGAGAAGCTGCTTAGTTACATGAGGTCACATTTTGTCCAATTTTTTCACTTAATGCCTGTACTATTGGGGTTCTGTTCAGAAAGTCCTTTCCTGTGTCATTCCAGTGTGTTTCCTACTTCCTCCTCTATCAGATTCAAAGTATCATGTCTTATGTTGTGGTTCTTAGTCCATTTGGAGTTTAAGTTTGTGCAGGGTCGGAGATAGGGATCTAGTTTCATTCTGTGACATGTAGCTATCTGGTGTGATCAGGACCTGTGGGAGACCAGCTTGAGCCTAGGGTGAAAGTCTTAATGGCAGCCACACAACAGGCCCAAGGCAATGGCCCGACCGCTGGAGCCACAAAAAATGCCTTGTGACATTTACTCCCATTGGCAGATCATGAGACTGATGCCTAGAGCTTACCACTCCCTAATCACCACCCCTGGAATCCAAAATTGCAACACTTAGATATTGCAACAGTCAGGGTCATGTGTTTTCCAGGAATCCAGGCTCTGTAATATGAAACCCAGTATGCTAATGAGGCATCCTGCATGCTATTCTGTGATAGGATGTTAAGTCTGTTATGCTAATAGTGTGCTAAGACTGTTATGCTAATAAAGTATCCTACTTGCTGTACTGTGATAGGATGCTAAACATGTTATGCTAATAAGGCATCCTACTTGCTGTGCTGTGATTGGACCACTACCCCTATATAAGCTTGTGCCTTCCTGCAATAAAGCAGACCTGTATCACTGAACCTCATCTCCTGTGTCTGAATGCGACTCCACTGACACAGCCTCCTCACCAGCCCTGGGGCCCAGGACTGGGCAGAAGCAGCAATGATTGGTGAGCAGAAGAGTGGCCTCAGCCCAGGAGAGGTGGAAGAGAGGCCTCAGCCCAGCGTGAGCAGAGGAGCAGTGTCAACGCCCATGAGAAAAAAGGAGCTGCACCCATAAGAACAGAGGAGCGGCCACCGTTGGCGGTGACCACAAGGACCATTTGTTGAACATGCTCTCTTTTGTCCAATGTGTGCCATTGACCTGCAATTTTACATTTAGTTTTATGTTTTTTGCATTTATTGAACATTTTTGTTTGTTTATTTTGTGGGATAGAGTCTCATACTGTGGCTTAGTCTGAGCTAGAGCTCATTATGTACCCATCTGGCTTCGAGCTCAGGGATATGCTCTTCCCTGTGCCTCTTGACTCCTGAGATTACATCTGTTATCTACCTCATCTTAGAGTTCTAGTTTTAAATTAACATGTTATTCATATAGGAAAGAAATCTGCATATGGTAATCTTGTTAGAATAGCAAAAAAGCCCCATAAAATTGACTGGTCAAAAAATAAAATCTTTATCTGTTGGAAGACCCACCTTTCCTGTTTCACTGGTCAATCTATTGGTCATAGTACTACCCCTAGGAAGGCAGGTTCACCTTAACTCATGCTAAATTGATGTGCAGAATACCTAGTGTATTAATGAGATTAATGAAATTTTCCTGCCTGGAATCCCACTGTCTAGGGCAGTACTTCTAAACCCAGTCTCAGCAGCTTTCTCTAAATCTGCCTGATTTTCTGAAATCTTCAGTAAAGTATAAACTCTCCTTTTCTTCTTCATATCCCTTGGCTTTCTCTGATGCTTTGGGATGCCACAGCACCTTGTATTTCTTTATTTTTTCTCTAAAGCTTCCTTCTCCCAGCCATGTGGACTCAGTCCACCATGTTTCTGACCTCCATGTACACTGTAAATATGTATGACTTCATGGTTTTTTTCCTTCTTCCTTCCACTGTCCTCAGAGCAACTGTAGAGATTTCCAACTTGCCTATCCTGAGGATTTATCTTTAAAATTCTAATATAATTGTCATAAAGCTTGTGGATGAGTTTGTTCTTAAAATCTTTTATGAATGAGATATAAAACACTCTACTTTATGCCCTTTCTCCCCTGTATCAATCTGAGGAGTTTCTAGGGATAGATATACTATTAAAGGACAGAATGGAACTATTGTAATTATTGAATGTTTTGTATATTTACTTTGTGGCATGAGAAGATAATTTCATTTCTGTGTATTTAAATGTTTTTGATATTTTCAGACAATCTTGAAGGTTAATAACACAAAGATATATACTACTTAAAATATTTGAATATTCATATTAATGATTTCATTAAATATTTGTTTCATTTCCATATTTTTACATTTTCTACAGTAAACAAATATATACATATAACCATATAGGAGATATATATTCAATAGGTACCAAGTAACTGCATATTAATATTAAATAAGCACCATGATATGAAAACATGAAATAAATGCCTGAAAGGCAATAATTCAGAAAATTTCATAAGGCATAGTGGCATAAGTTTTTGTTGCACACATGCAAAAACTAGCAAAGAAATGTCATCATAACTAATAAATAATTATCAGTATATATTTAATTAATACAGTAACAGAAAATTGACTTGGAAAATCAAAGTGACTTTCTTTGTATAATGCAATATGTATTTTCATATAGAAAATTTCTCCATATTAAAAGTGAATGTAATTTACTATTATTAAGTCACAACAGTAGATTTGACAAATTTTAGAATAAAACAGAAAAGTATATAATTAATTTGACTACACTAAATTACTAGACATGAATAAGTGGGCCAAATTATGTAATATTGCATGAGAAAATTTTAATTGTTCACAAGTTATATGTAGTAAATAACTGGATGACACAGATTAGCATACATATTGCAATCCATTTCTATGTAGTTTCAAGGATGTGATAAATAACTCTTTCCATCTTAACATAGTGGATGAGAGAGGAAAAAAATTGTATCAGATGGCCTCTTTTATTAAAAATTTCAGGAATTTTAATAATCAGCAAAATTTTGAAATAAAAATTTGTCACTCGACTTGCATAACACATTTTCAATATTGACAACATCAGTTGATGTGCCAAGGTAATGTGAGAAACTTCGCAGGGTGCTCCTCTAGATGAAGAGCACAGGCAATCAATGGATTTTTAGATAGTGTCAGTTTCCTCCATGGATGAATTCATGATAGAGTATTCAGCCACAAAGTGGTCAACCCTAAACACAAGTACACAGAGAACTACTTAAAGGACTCAGGGTGATATATATATATATTATGAAGAAAAGAAATTGAGAAGGACTTGGGAGATGTGGGAGAAGTTTTAGGGGAGATATGGAGGTGTAGAAATAATCCAAATACAAAGCACTTATATAAAATTCTCAAAAAAATGAAAACAATACAAAAATTATCAAAAACACTTTGTTTTTTATACTGCCAATATGTTTTTTTTCTTGTGTTTATCAATCTACTATAGGATTATAAATAATATTTTTGTTATAAGTTTCTTTATAGGATTATATTTTACACCTAGTGCATTTATAAGCCCTGAGGCATTCCTTAGAAATTTCTATATATCACTTAGGGTTTAGCATCTCTAAGACATATATTCTCTGCCTGTGACTAGTTGTGGAACTCTGTAATAGCCTCCATCTGTTCCAAAAAGAAGCTTCCTTGATTAGTGGTGTACGGTACATTTGCTTGTAAATATAAGGATACATATTTAGCATATGGTCAAAAATATGACAGAGGTACAATGTTCCCTAAGATCTATGACCTCTCCAGTCATTTGTATTTGGCATATATAAAGTGGAAACTCTACACCTAAGGCTCATGGAACATAGCAGAACAAGAGTAGCAAGAATATTAATACATCCCTCAACTCTCACCTGCAAAACTTCCCCATAAAGCAGAGTGCAATGCACACAGGTCAAAATTGGCTAAGTTTTAGAGAATAAGAGACTCAAGAGCACATGTCTCTGGATGCGACTCCTGTATTAAACCTCACACACTCATGTTTCAGAGGCCATTGCAGAAGAGTGATTGAGAAGATTGTAGGAGCCAGAGTCAGTGCATGATCATAAGGAAACAGACACTTTCAGGCTACTGGAAGCTTGTTCACATGAACTTGCAGTATTACTGACAGCATGCACAAGACCCATGCTAACTCAATAAGACAAAAGCCCAGCATAAAACTGGGGAAATAGGCAGCAGACCCCAGCCCTAGCCATGTAACTATTAGCAAATGATTACTGTGAATGAGGTAGAGTAGATCGTCTTTAAGGGAGTGACTCTGGATAGACTGAGTAGACTCCAGTGGATGAACTTGTATGGATAGATTCCTAGATAGAAATGCTTTACCAAATAAAACTTAAACATATACGACAGAATACATGAAATTTGATGGGGGATGGATGGGAGGCAGGAAGAGGGGATAGGGCTTAAATTTGATTAAGGTGTATTATATAAAATACACATAGCCTCAATAACAATATTTAAAATGAATAAAAACAAATTTATATGTATCCTAAGATAGCAGAATACTATTTTGTATGTTTAAGAAATTGATTTCCATAAATGAAAATATTTTTTCCACAAACACAAATCCAGACCCTCAAGACTTTACTGCTTAATTTTATGTAATATTTAAGAAAGAAATAACCCAAGAATTAGTCATTGTCCCATATAATTAATATGAGGGAGCAGTTCTCAAACTGTTTTAATTATGTTAAAAAACTTGACAAGAACACAAGTCAAGAAATTACAAGTTTAAAGACTCTTTATCAGCTGGGCAAGTTTGTGCACACCTTTAATCAAAACACTGGAAAGGCAGAGGCCAGAGGATCCCTGTGAGATCTAGTCCATTCTTGTCTACATAGCGAGTTAGTTCTATGATAGCTTGGGCTACAGGGAGACCCAGTGTCAAAAAAACCTCCAAATAAATAAGTTAATAAGTACTCCTTGTCAGTATATATTAAAATGTTTAAATAAAGCATTAGAAGTACAGATCTTACCATAGATAATATAATAAATGTCTCATGATCAAGGAGGTTACATTAAGAATCAAAGGTTAGTTTGATATTCAAGAAAATCACCAAAATTTAATACATTAACCGTGTAATATCTCACAGTATTGTGGGTCAGGAAACTGGTGTGGCTTAACTGAACTTATCAAAAGTTTCATTCACTGTCTGTTTTATGAGGAAGTTTCACTGTTGAGAACTTAGAAATTCATTAAATTTCTCTCTACCCCATGTTCAACTATGTTCCATTAGTCTTAGGTATATAGTTTCAATGTAGACTTGTCACTTAGGGTTGGGCATATCTCACACACTTATTCTCTGTGTTTGACCAACTGTGGAACTCTGAAATAGTCTCCATCTGTTGCAAAAAGAGGCTTCTTTGGTGAGTGGTGACAGGTATACATATTTGTAAATATAAAGATACGTATAGCGTATACAGTAACAAATTGCATTTAGGGATGTGCCAAGAGTAGGTTTTTCTCTAGTATCTATGATCTCTCCATTGATGTGTATTTGGCTATGTTTACAGTACTACACAAGAGTTCCCTACCATCCAGTGAGTTTTATGTCCAGTTCCATAGCTGTTAATTACCCAAGATAAAAGTAGCACTACTGCACCAATTAGGATAGTTGGCTATGCCTGTTATTGTTGTGGTTATTAGGCTTTACAGCTAGGGTTGATTCATTGATTGATTTTATCCCTTAGCATCTTTCATTATACTCTGATGCTATGAGAGCCAGTCTTCAAGGAGAAGGCTTCCAAGTTCTCATGCAAAAGAAAGTGATTTACACAGAAAGCAACAACTGGCCAAAATGCAGAAAATAAGAGGTTGCAGAGTGTGGGTTCCTGGACAACACATCTATGTTAAACGTCTGGCACCCAGGGCTCATGAACCATTGCAGAAAAGCAGGCAGAACGACTCTAAGAGCTATGAGTGGTGGATGACTAGAAGGTAATAGTTTTCCAGGGGCTGGGAACTTGCTCATATGAGCTTAGAACAATGGTGACAGCATGGACAAGACCAGTGCAAACTCAAACAAGACAAAAACTTAACTGGGAAAATGGGTAAGTAGCTTCAGCCTTGGCTAAGGAACTACTGGTAGCTGATCACTGCCAGGTGAGGGAAAGTTGGTTTTCTTCACTACCCCGTTTCCTTTATGAGAATGGATGGCTGGCTTAGACAGGTGGTTTCAGCTATTTATTTATTCTCAGGAAATTCCTCAAGATATCTCTATCATGGGAATTGAAAACTTTTGTTTTGTTTTGTTTGTTTACTTGAGACAGGACCTCATGCTACAATCAAAGCTAGTCTGAAGCTCGTTATGTAACCTAGGCTGGCCTCAAACTCATGGTAATCATCCTGGTGAGATTACAGGTGTGAGCCACCAAGCACAGATATTTTATTTAAATATTTTCATTCTTTCATTTTCTTTGTGATGAAGTTTCAGAGTTTTCCTTTTTTAATTTTTTGAAATTTCACAATGAATTACAATGTATCTTGATCATATCCATCCCCCACTCCCTCCTTTCAGTTTTATTTGCATTCCTCCAACATATCTCCTATTTCCCTCCAAAATTCATGTCTTTATTAGTATTTTTGTAGTCCACTAAATTGATTAGTGATGCCCACATAGTATGTGTGTAGGATCATAAACTGGGATGACATTCCCTCCCTCCACAGCCATCAACTACTCTTACCTCCTGGGCCAGCAAGGAAAATTTCTTGATAAGTTCAAGATTGATTTCTCTGTGACCTGCAAGCAAAGTGTAGGGTGCATTCATCAATCTAGCTATGGTGAGCAAGCAGAGTGATGAGAAGAGCTTTCATTGTTTTGGGTACCTCTCTGGGTACCTCTCTGACCAATAACTTAGGCAGATGATCTTGTTTGCCTTGAGGTTTTCATTAATAACAAGTGTCTTCTGAAAGCAGCATTGCTTGCTAATATAGGGTACTTATGGTCAAACTTTTATTTAAAAGTGACTATTACATTTCCAATTAGCTTACAAATTAGTGAGTTTCATAAAGCTTCTTTGTAGGTTCTTAGCTTTGGTTAATGCATACCCTTTTCCTCCTTTCTCCCACCCCTCTGTCTTCCTTCCTGCTAAGACCCTGTCTGCCTGATTTCCTCACCCTATTCTCTCATATCTCCTATATTCTACTTAACCATTTTATTCTTTTATTATTTCTTTTACTTAGATTGCAATAGCACACATTCCCAAGTAGCTTTTTCCTGCATACTTTATGTAGATTACTCATTCCAATGGCCCTTTGTTTTCTCACCCCTAATCACTCAAGTGCCTGCTTGAACCCTTCTGTCCCCAGCATTCCCCCCTCTACCTTCATTTCATCCGTATTCTCCTATCTCCCTTCTCTAAACGCATCCCTCCCTCACCAGTTTCTCAATTTTAGTTCCCTACTTTCTACATGTACTCCATGTAAAATATACAAACAAAAGATGCCAAGCTAAGACCCTCATGTGATAGAGAATATATGTTATTTTCATTGGGCGGCCTGGGTGACCTCAGTCAGTATTGTTTTCTAGTTCAATTCATTTACCTGAAAATTTTATTATTTCATTTTTATTATAGCTAAATAATAGTCCACTGTGCATATGTAGCACATTTTCCTTATCTATTCATCAGTTAATGAATATATAGGTTGGTTCCTTTTCTTAGCTCTTGTGAATAGAGCTGCAATGAATGTGGATGTGCAAGCATATCTGTAGTGAGATATAAAGTCCTTTGAGTATATACCCAGGAGTGGTATAACTGGGTCATATGATAATTCTATTTCAAACAAAAATGAAAACTTCCAGACTGTTTTTCAAAGTGGCTGCATTAGTTTACTCTCAACCCACAAGTTCGCTGACTGCATCCAAGGCACCATTCCCTAACATTTGTATTTCTGATGAGGGTCATTCTGACTGGGATGACATGGAAACTCAAGGTGGTCATAATCTAAGGATATTGAACACTGTTTTACGTGTTTAATGAGAAATGTCTATTCAGATCCATAGCCCATTTTTAACATTGAGTTGTTTGAGGTTTTTTTTTTTTAGTTCTTTATGTATGCTAGACACTAACCTCTGTGAGATAGACAGGCAGCAAAGATTTCCTCCCATTCTATTGGCTGTCTGCCTGCTCACTCAACTGACAGTTTCCTTTGCTGTACATAAGTTTTGCGTTTCATAAAATCCCATTTGTCAATTGTTGGTCTTATTTCTGTGCTACCAGAGGTCTATTCAGAAAGTCCATACCCAGGCATATAAGTTGAAGTGTATTCCTCAAGTGGTTTTAGGGTATCGTGTCTTTCATCTACCTATGACTGAGTTCTGTGCAGTGTGAGAGGGAAAGAGTTAACTTCATTTTTCTGCTTGCTGATATTTATGTTTTCTAGGACTATTTGATGAAGATGCTCTCTTTTCTGCACTGTATATTTTTGACATCTTTGTCAAAGATTAGGCAGCTGTAGCTTCATGGACTAGTATCTGGATCCTCTACTCTAGTCCACTGATGTGTGTGTTCTGGGCTAGTATGATATCACTTTTGTTACCATGGCTTCATAGTATAGAAATCAAGTATACTGGTACCTCCTGCAATATTCTTTTTGTTCAGAATTGTTTTGGCTATTCTTGACCTTTTGTGCCATTATATACAGTTTTGGATTTTTCTTCCATGTCCCTGGCATTGTGATTCGAATTACATTTAATCTGTAGAATGTTTTTCGTAGAATGTCATTTTCATGAGATTAATTCTTCTAACTCATGATGAGCATGGGTGTCATTCCATTTTCTGATATCTTACTTGTTTTGTTTTATATGCTTCTTGCATTTGTATGGGAAAGTCTTTCTTTAATTTTGGGAAACTGTCTTCCACGATTCTGTTTAATTTTTATTGTGTGACTATTGTCAAAGGTATTTTTCCCTAATTTCTTTATTCAATGTATTTTTATTAATATATAGGTCACTTGTTTTTATGTTTTGATTTTGTTTTATGCAACTTTGCTAAAAGTATTTTTCATATCTAAGAGGTTTCTGTGTGGAGTCTTTAAGGTCTCATTTTTTTGTTTGTTTGTTGTTGTTTTGTTTTATTTATTTTTATTTTTATTTTTTGGTCTTTTAGAGACAGGGTCTCACTGTAGCCCCAGTTGGGCTGGTACTCGCTATGCAGATCAGGATGGCCTTAAACTCATAGAGATCTTCCTGCCTCTGTCTCCCAAGTGCTGGATTAAAGGTGTGCACCTCCAAGCCTGGCTATGGTTTCTTATGTAAAGTATCATATCATCTGAAAAACAGAGATAACTTGAATAAATTATGGCATCAGGAATTATAGACAGGGCTTGTGCATTTGAGTCAAACACCCCACAAATGGACAGTATTCCCTGTCAGTTTTGCATGTTTGATGGCTAAAATGATCCATGCTACAGTATTCCAAGATACCTAATGAGAAGATTCAATATGAATATTGACCTATACTCGTAAGTTTTACAAACTTATATTCTCACATCCTCTTGATCAAGTAAATCACCAATGTCAGTCCATGGTTGTCCAGAGTCAGGAACAGAAAATTAGAGTTCTCTAAGTCGAATTGTTGCCATCATCTTTACTGTTTAAAAGACACATGCCTGTGTTTACAACAGATACAAGATCAACAGGAATTAGGACAAGGTCTTTTGAGAGCTACATATTATACATAATAAATGTAAATGTCGTATATTTTAATTAAATTTATGAGAAACGTGCAAAAGGAGATTTTTTTCTTTTTTTGGCCTTTTTGAGACAGGGTCTCCCTGTAGCCCCAGCTGGCCTGGAAGTCATTATATAGACCAGACTGGCCTTTATCTCACAGACATCTGCCTGCTTCTGCCTCTCAAGTGCTAGAACTACAGGCTTGCATCACCACACCTAGCTGGAAGAATTCAATTTTAAGGGGCAAATCATTTGTTGATCTCTGCTCAAGACATTTCTGTCCATGCATCATGAGAAAATCTTTGTTATGTGATTCATTTCATGAGTTTTAAAAAATATTTATTCATTTGTGTGTGTGTGTGTGTGTGAGAGAGAGAGAGAGATGGAGAGAGAGAGAGAGAGAGAGAGAGAGAGAGAGCGCCCAGGTGCCCTGGAGGCCTGAGACATTTAATCCCCTGGAGTTACAGGTGATCCTGAACTGGCTGTCTTAGAGAAACAGCAAAGCTCTGTCACACTGAAGTACTGAGCCATCTCCAGCCCTGAGCTTTTCAAATTCTAAAATGTGAAAAACTGAAAATAATAAGCAGTTCACTTTAGAATTTAGTTACCAGAAGAAATTCAGATTCAACTTATCTTTTCACATTGGGGTTAAATACTGAGATTCAGCAACTGGGGACAAAATGTCGAAATACTTGGAGCCTATGGGTACATTCTCAGTCAAACCACCACATTCCACTCTCTGGTCTCCATAGACTCATGACCGTATAAAATGCAAACTACATTTAGTCCAACCTTAAAAGTCCCCATAATTATTACTGGTCTCAATACTATTCAAAATCCACAGTCTATCTCCTGAGACTCAGGGCAGTTTCTTAACTGTAAGCCCCTGTGAAATCAATAGACAAATTGCATACTCCCAACATAGAGTGGGAATGGATAGTTTAAGATTTTTTTTTAATTATGCAAGAGGAATTGTAATAGATGAGATTTAACCTTCTAGAAACAATAGTTTAATGTAGTATTTATTCATTATCTTCCTTGATTCACTAAAAAACTTTGCCTAAATGTACAGCATAGTCCACCCTTTAGAGCATAGCACTACATTCATTAAATACAAAGCACCATTATTTTTATCAAATATTCAGATACATTGGTCTCCAGTTCAGGGGATTCTATTGGTGTTTTCTCAAGGTTTTTAAGAATTAACTATGTTTGTTTGAACTCAACAATTTAAACTTAAGATTTCTCATTTATGAGACATGAGAGTACTGCATATTTTATTCACATAGTTCAAATCAACTATCCTTGAGGGCAATGAAGTTGAACTCCACCAGCCAAGACAAAGATACATTGGTCTCCAGTTCAGGGGATTCTATTGGTGTTTTCTCAAGGTTTTTAAGAATTAACTATGTTTGTTTGAACTCAACAATTTAAACTTAAGATTTCTCATTTATGAGACATGAGAGTACTGCATATTTTATTCACATAGTTCAAATCAACTATCCTTGAGGGCAATGAAGTTGAACTCCACCAGCCAAGACAAACCTCCATTTGAAAATTCTTGCCTATTTTCAGATATGCATTACGATCCAGTCACAGCCCGGTGAACAAAGAGCAGGAAAACTTCGAGTCTGAAGAAAATAAAGCCTGTGTTTTTGTTTTTTTAAGAACTGTTAGCAAAATGTGCTTAATTTGAGGTTCAATTTTGAACTGCCATACACAGGCTCTCCTGTTAATGAACTAAGTAAACTCCTTGTGGAATCTGGTCTATTGGCATCTTCTATATAAATAAAATCACCTCAAAATTTTAGTTTATTGAATAGCAAGAATATAAAAATATTTTAAAGTCTGTAATCTTTCTTGCTATTAAAGTGAAAATATTTGACTCATAAAATCACATGATATAGTCTAATCTTTTGGATCTGTTAACCTCACATAAGCCATTGCACTGCTCTGATTCTCTTAGGGAAGCCTCCACAGTACTGGGCCAGGGACAAGCAACCACAGTAGTCACTCAGGGTCCCAATCTGGAAGGAATACTCATATGTACAATGAAAACAGGAAAGTGAGCTGAGAGGGGAATGGCAGGAAGAAGTTAGTCCATTCTAAATACATGTGTTGAAAGGGAAACTAACATTAAATGGAAATTTAAACCACAGCATGCTTACATCTAAAGAAAAGTAAATACATAAAGGAAATTATTTCAATGATTTAAAAATGGGACAGTACATTTCAGATATCCTATCTCATCAGAGCCATCACAACCGTAAACAGTATGAACATAAAACTTTCACAATACAATTTCAGGGAGAAAATATCAGCTTTTCTCATAGAACATTTCAAACTAATCAGTTTTATTATAATTGGCCTTTCTGTTACATTTCAGCTAGCCTAACAATACATCCACGTTTGGTTGATCTTCCCTCCTCCTCTCACAGACCCGGGCTCTTTGACAAGTCTGTTTAAAGTGTGACAGGTAAGATTCTCCCTAATTTAACTTACTGAAGTTATATAGAAAGAATAGAAAATATCACTTTATGTTAAACAAATGCATGCATTTACTCTCCCCACTGAACATTCTCTTAAATCAAGGGGTGTCATTTTTTTACCATCGAATAATACTTTTAATTATATTGTGTGTTTTCAAATTGCAGCTGAATATAATATAATTTTAGCAGCTCTGTTCTCCTGAGGCATCCACATCATTTGTTACTCCTGCTGCCATCTGGCATGTCTGAACCATCATGATCAGCAGTTTATGTGGAAATTAAAACATTGACGATTCTCTCTCCAGTAATGCTTTGAGGTCAGGGACAATATTGCCAGCAGCAGTGAAGATGCATTTTTATCGCACACTTGAGAGGCATCGTTCGACGTATTTTATAGCTTTCTAGGTTAAGACTAGCCAAGCTTCTCCTTATTTGTACTGACCTGACATGGGGTCATTCTGTATAATAACTATCTAAGAATCACTCAGAAAACTTTCCTCTCTAATATTGTGCTTATGCAGCTGCAATCAGCTAAAAGCTTAGCTGTAGCAATAAAGGTCTCTCTCTCTCTCTCTCTCTCTCTCTCTCTCTCTCTCTC